>NW_026624178.1:34204-46053 GCF_030028575.1 Malurus melanocephalus
ACTGACCGAGCCCCATCCCGGGAGCCGGCTCCGCGCACGGATTACCCAGCCAGCGCGGAACGCGGAGCCGGAGGGAGCGGGATCGCGCCTGCCCGCCTCGCACAGCACAAGCACACGCACACACCGCGCTCCATTCCCTCCGGGAACGCGACCCTCGCTCGTTGTTGCCTTGTCGCCAATGCCGAGGCGAGCGGCAGCGGCTGCGGMGGTGCCCGGTGCCCCCAGCCGCATCCCCGGCTCGCTCCCGGCGAGAAGGGGCACAAATCACTCGCCAACCTGTGGTGCGCACTGACCACCTGCGACTGTGGATCATTGGCACGGCCCCCTCAGGACTGCTGTCACCCGCTCCTTACACCAGCGGGAACGGCGCTGCTATTTCCCTGCCTAGCATCAGTAAGTATAGCGGCGTTCTGGGCATCTTTTTTTTTTCCTGCATGACACGTAAGGTAATAACGATTTTATAAATAGCGTCGTTTAATAGTTGGTGTTCACCTTCTCTCGTGTATGAATAGATGTGGCGATAAATGAGGCTCGTTTCGGAGGGGGGTGTGGGGGGCTGTGTGTTTTTGTGTGTGTGCTTGCATGTAGATGTTGCTTCAGTGCACCTGCAGTTGTTTTCTTGGCATATCACGGCATTTTCACTTGGCTGAGCATCGTACGTGCCTGTTTCCAAATTAAATCCGGTGAGATGTTCTTTGTGATCGAAACACGATTCTGCTGTAGATTGAAAACGTTACATTCCCACATCTGGTGTGTTTCTACCGATGCAACAAAAGCTCTTTGTGTGGACACATTTTATTCTTTCGTGTTCGGTGTGGATATATGTAGGTGTATCTCTTGCGTATGTGCTCGAAGACCTGAACGAGTCGTGTGTTGCAGTATTTTTATTGGTGTTTATGCGTGTTGGTGTTCCAGGAGCATGAATATGTTTGTGTATGGATGCAAGTGCTTACAGGGGTGGGGATTTTGTATCTGTCTCTATATATATGTGACATGCCCACCCACACCCTTACCCACGGAGTCGTTCAAAATCTCTGTGCATGTGATGTGGGTGTGTGTGTAATGTAGAAGTGTGAATAGTGTGGGCAGGAGAAGATTTGAATGCCGTGGTAATAGATGACACGGTTTCATTTGATCGGTGTGACCTTTTAGGAAAACAATCCAATCTTTTCCCTTTTTGTTTTGTTTATTTTTGTGTGTTCGTGCATGTGCCTCAGGTTAAGTGCTTCTTCTGCATGACCATAACCAAAGGGTGACCCATCCACTCCCTTATGTCCTATGGGGACCTCAGAGCCAGATTCTCAGTCTTCATCTCCTCCTCCTCCTCCTCCACCTCCTCCTCCTCCTCTTACCACTGCTGCTGATGCCCTGGGTGCTGCTCCCAGGTTTGAGACATTGTTGACAGGCTGAAGAAAGGATTTGCAAAGACCTCCTCACTGTGTAAWTGAAGTGATGGCTGGAATTAACTTCAACTCCCCAAGTAACGATATTAAGCAGTAAGTTTGCTAGGCCAAAGCATTACCACGAACAAATAATGAGGAAAGAGACTATTTGCATTTGGTTTCAATGATGAGCTAAAACCATCCGTGGAGAACAGGTACCCTTTGGTTTTGATTTTTTTTTTTTTTTTTCCTGAGGAATGCAGCCTTTATAGCCTGCGTGGCAGTCATGATTCTGATCAGATACAGCAGTGATGGCTGCAGGAGATAAAGGAAAATAAAGGGGCTTGGTGTATGGAAGAACAAAGTCTCAGCTGTTCCCCGGTTCAGTCTGAGAATTTCATCTTTTCTTATCAGCAAAACAGTAGTTTGTGTGGAACATTCCGGAGAGCGCCAAAATGCGGATCTGTGGTTTCCCAAAGCGTAGATTCGGCGTCGTGACCGCCTTGCCACGCTCGATGCCCAGCGCACCGTCCTCCACTTTCAAATGGCTTTGAACTTTCCGCCGAAAGCTGAGGCRACCCTGTAAATAAAACAAAACCCGAAAACAAACAAAGGAAAAACAAAGCAAGATGGAGGTGGCGATGGTGAGCGCGGACAGCTCCGGGTGCAACACCCACATGCCCTACGGATACGCGGCTCAGGCCCGTGCCCGCGAGCGCGAGAGGCTGGCGCAGTCCAGAGCCGCCGCTGCCGCCGCTGTCGCCGCAGCCACGGCCGCGGTGGAAGGTGGGGCTGCTGGAGGAGGGGGACCCTACCACCATTACCACCAGGAGCAGAGCCGAGGGGCGGCATCCTCGCGCCAGAGCGCCAAGAGGAGGAGGAAAGGCAAAAAGAGGAGCCACCACTTGGGGAGCAGGGAGTGCGGCGYGTCCTTCCCCTGCTCCGAGCTGCTGCCGCTCAGCGGCTCCGAGGAGAGGATACTGAAGGACTTGAGCGAGGAGGAAGAGGAGGATGAAGAYGAGGATGAGGACGACGAGGAAGAAGGGAAGCTCTATTACAGTGATGACTACGGGGAGGATGAGATTTCCTACTCGGACCAGCCCCCCGATGAYGGCGTGGGCCCCGGGGGCTACAGCTCGGTGCGCTACAGCGAATACGAGTGCTGCGAGCGCGTGGTGATCAACGTGTCGGGGCTGCGCTTCGAGACCCAGCTCAAGACGCTTGCTCAGTTCCCCGAGACGCTGCTGGGGGACCCAGCCAAGCGGGGAAGGTACTTTGATCCTCTCAGGAATGAGTACTTCTTCGATAGGAACCGACCCAGCTTCGATGCCATCCTGTACTACTACCAGAGCGGCGGCCGGCTCAAGAGGCCGGTCAATGTKCCCTTCGACATCTTCTCCGAGGAGGTGAAGTTCTACCAGCTYGGGGAGGAGGCCATGCTCAAGTTCAGGGAGGATGAAGGTTTTGTCAAAGAGGAAGAGGAAAAGGTGTTGCCRGAGAACGAGTTTAAGAGGCAGGTTTGGCTGCTGTTCGAGTACCCGGAAAGTTCCAGTCCAGCCAGGGGCATCGCCATCGTCTCTGTCTTGGTCATCTTGATCTCCATCGTCATCTTTTGCCTGGAGACTTTGCCAGAGTTCCGAGATGACAAAGAATTCGTCATGTCCCTGAGCTTGGGGAAGGGTCTTTCCAACGAGTCGCTGCACCTGAACGCCGGGGAGCACACCATCTTCAACGACCCTTTCTTCATCGTAGAGACCGTGTGCATCATCTGGTTCTCCTTCGAGTTCACGGTGCGCTGCTTCGCCTGCCCCAGCAAAGCGCACTTCTTCAAGAACGTCATGAACATCATCGACATCGTGTCCATCTTGCCTTATTTCATCACCCTGGGCACGGACCTGGCGCAGGAGCAGGGCAGCCAGCAGGCCATGTCCTTCGCCATCCTGAGGATCATCCGCCTCGTCAGGGTGTTCCGCATCTTCAAGCTGTCCMGGCACTCCAAGGGGCTGCAGATCCTGGGTCACACGCTCAGGGCCAGCATGAGGGAACTTGGCCTCCTCATCTTTTTTCTTTTCATCGGGGTCATTTTGTTTTCCAGCGCYGTTTACTTCGCAGAAGCCGACGAGCCCGCCACCCATTTCCAAAGCATCCCGGATGCCTTCTGGTGGGCTGTAGTGACCATGACTACGGTCGGTTATGGGGACATGAAACCCATAACCGTGGGTGGGAAAATTGTGGGGTCGCTGTGTGCCATTGCAGGAGTGTTAACCATTGCTTTACCAGTGCCAGTGATTGTCTCCAATTTTAACTATTTCTACCACAGAGAAACTGAGAACGAGGAGCACACGCAGATGATGCAAAACGCGGTCAGTTGCCCTTACCTCCCAACAAATTTGCTGAAGAAATTTAGGAGTGCGTCGTCTTCGTCCACAGAGGATAAATCAGAGTATTTGGAGATGGAAGAAGGAGTTAAGGAGTCTCTTTGTGTAAAGGAGAATAAAAGTCAGGACACGGGGAATAGCAGTGAGTCAGAGAAGAAAAACTGCGTAAATTCAAATTCTGTGGAAACTGATGTATAATTTTGAACGTTTCCAAATATATTTATGCATTAAAGAGTGCAGTGAAAATAATGAAATATGCAAACAAGAGTCTGCAGCATACAGTAGTATGCCATTTAATGGTTAAATACAAATAAAAAGCATTGCTGAACACGTATGACATATCAAGTAAGGGGTACAACTTGAAGAAAGGAATTTGCTAGATCTGATACATTTTCAGACTTTATATTTTTATTAGAATGCGAGTGTTTTGCACATGAGGCTGGAAAATTTATTAAAACCAAGTCAGTTTTGAAGTGGGTGCATGAACTGTCGACATCACTAATAACAGCTCTGTGGTAAAAGTTGGCATTCAGAGGTATTTACTATGTAAGAAACAATGAAGTTTGGTAGTCATTTATCTATTTATCAGTGCTTTAATAGCAGCTACCATGAATCATTGGAAACCATAGTCATTGTTTTTCAAATGGTAAATTTATTGTAAAAAAGATATTCTACAGAAGATAGATCTAAATTTTTTTTTTTCTTGAAATCTATAATGCTTGTTTTTAACTGGAAATTTCCTTTGAAAAGGCTGTTGACCCTCCAGAAATTGTTTATTTTTATAACTCTCTTTGGAGGCATTGCAGCATTTGTTGTCTAATAATGAAAGAAATGAAGTAAGAGAATCRTTTAACCTGGTCTGACTGCAAAGGCAAAATGACTGGAATGCTTTTTTGCACTACTTTATATGCTGGAGATATATTGAAAGAGACTTCATACTGTGAATGTTTACTAATGTAATAGTTCAATGACAATCATTGGAAGAGTGAATTCTGCATCATATTTTATTGTTTCTTCTTTCTTTGTGATGCTGATGGCAAAACAGCTAACATTACATTAATTCCATACTCTTTTTAATTATGAATTATCTGTGATCTGGAAAAGGATTGTGAAGTAAAATTTTCTAATCAAAAATGATTTGAAATCGGTGTTTTCTACTGATGCCCCCAAGAAGTACCAACCTAATTTATATCTTTTTTTTTTGTTGTTGTTCTGCTTAATTTAGCGTTCAGAGTCCGTGATTAGTACGTGCACTTTGTCAGTATTGAGGAAATTCAGTGTATGGGAGGAGAAGGTAGAAGTAATCAGATACTCTGTGGTTACAGCGCTGACAATTGAGGATTGCTGACTTTTAATAATGTGCTATTACTGGTGCTGCATTTCCCCTTGATTACAGCTTTCACCCCTGTGTATCTSAAGCAACATTTAAGAACCAGAACAGGCATTCTGGGCTTCCAAAGGAACCTGCTGGGTGCCATGGAGTCCTTGTGAAAGCATTYTGTGGTGTCTTCTCGCTGATTCTTAGGCCAGATATGTTTTATTTTGGGTCAGAACTTTCCATTGCCCTTCCTGGGAGATTTCAGGTGGGTAAAGATTTCCTGGCCTGTGGTTTATCCCAGAGCCCAGAGTGAGATAGGTGAGATATTCTCCATAAAACATGAATAATGGATTCAGAACAAGGCTTTTTCCAGGCTTACCATGACCAAGGGAAGGCACAACTAACTGTAGATGGTTTTGAAAAGGCACTGTGGAACATTCCAGATTTTAAAACTTGAACCAAGCTGGCATATGCACTTTAAGGTCTGGGACAGGCTGTTATGGGAGAGAAAAGGATTTACCAACCCTACTGAATTACAGTAGTTTGCAATATTCTTTTAAAGCTGAGTGGGGGAGTTTTTGCAAGGGGGAGAACTTGTTAGTGATGGATTTTTAGCAGCAATGAAAACAATCTGAATTGGGCATCACACATGATCCATCAGGTGAGCCTTGTTTGCTGTACCAAACAGAGCTGCAGGCTTCTCTCCAATGGCTGGGTTTTATCTTCGTGGTTTTTTTGTGAGTCTCTTGGAAAAGTTTCTCTGCTTTGTCTTCTTTTGCGTCGTAGAAAAATAAAACACAAGGCACACCCAAAGGTCTGCATTGTGCTGAGCCCTGCTTCAAAATGTGTGTTCAAGTGTCTGATTCCTAATTTAAAAACCTAGAGCAGGCTTCTTCATTATATTTTTGATGTGAAGCATGAAACAAAGCTCCTTTTTATGGTGGTGATGTTAATTCCAGCCGTGTTTTGAATGAAGCCACTCAGTAATTTCATGCAGAGGCGTTTGCCAAAATTTGATATTACATTTCACYGTGGCTTACCTGAGTTAAACGTGCTAAATACTTTTTCCTACAGGGGCATTCTATAAAATCCAGTAAAAATCCGTAACTGGAAGTATTTCTTTCGCAGATGGCATTTAATGGGCCAAAGCGCATGAATTTTCTCTTTCCAAACTGTCCTGGTGGTAGTTCTGTGTGAAACCAGAGACCATGCAGTGCCTGGGGCCGTGGCAAGGAGGTGGGAGTGAGACAAATAGCTAGATAAATAGGTAAATAAAGAATTTAGGGAAAAGAAGTAGTACAGAGGAGCCTCCTGCAGCCAGTGAACCTCTGTACTTTGTCACCATAAATAACAAATTCATGGCTAGGTGTTAGGCTGTGCATTCCAAATCGCAAGAAGAGTTGTGCATTCCTGAATGGAAACAAATAACTCTGCTTGGGCTTATAATTTGATTATTCAACCATCTGTTGGTCCAGTCACAAGGTAGTTTTAAAATGCCAGAGTTCTACCACTTACATGCTAAAGATCCCAAAGATCCCAAGTGCTTTACAAGAAGCAGAAATTTATATAAAGTATTGCTTTGGTTGAAATTGTGTGCCAGAAATACCCTCTACTTGAGCTGTTATAGCTCCAAATTACTGCTACTGCTTCTGTCAGACCTTTTCCAGGGATACCAACAGCTTTCAGAAAAAGAATTTTATTGTGACTTGTGCATTTTGCATTTTAAATTACAGTGGCAAAATGCATTCCTGATGCAGCTGATGTGAATGGATTTACACTGGGGATCACTTTAGTTCTACTAATGTAGTTCAGATGATTTCACATTGACACACATTTCAGCTAAAAATAATGCAAAATGAGACATTTCAGGTTCGCTTGCAGTGGTGAAAAAAATTTGGAGGAGTTCCATTAGAATTCATGGAATCACAGCAGCACCATATCTGATTTCAAATACGGTCTGATACTGAACTGTGTGCTGGCATTCATTTAAAGATTTTCCTAAGTATTTTTATAGTAATCTGAAGTGCCAAGGCCAGACTCATAAGGAGAGAGTTTTGCCAGCTGAAGTGTTGGATTTAATGCCTGACTTCAGAGATCCATAATTTTTTTTTTTTTCCCTTTATTACATTTCTGGTGTTCCATTGATTCCTTGAAAACATCAGCCTGGTGCTGARCCTTACACCAAAGGAAATGTTTGTGGTGAAGGTTTCTGGAATGRTTCCACAAGAGACTGATTCCATTTGATTGAAAATGTTATTTCTTTGTATTTGAAGGAAAATTCTTCTGCTTAATTTTGTTTTGATGTGTAGAATCCGATTCTGTGGTGTTCATGTGAAGCAGAAAAAATTTGGGAGATCCAGGGGAGGAAAAGCCCCACTGCTGTCATGATTGCATCTAATTCATGGCAAAACAGTGTTTGGGGATGCTGACAGGCATTCTTGTGGTCATAAAAATTGTGATTTGAGTGTGTTTTCAGTCAGTAAAACTTTTCAAATATCTTTGGAATGGGAAAATGGTTTTGCATGGTAGTGGTGTGGAGTTTGGGATCAGGCCATAACCTGGAACAAAGGATCTTGCAGTGTAACTCCTGGCATGSAACATTCCTGTCGAGTTCATTTTCAGGTGTTGAGATTCATTTGGGATTGATTTCTTGGGATTTGAAAATTCCGTGCTGGGCTGCCCAACAACATAAAGCACTTCATATTTGCATAAATGTGGGATGGATAAATGCACTGTGGAAAACCAGCAAAAAGGTCTGTTCCATTGGTGACTAATTCCTGAAAAGTCTTTCTTGCACAGCACTGAAAAACTTCTGGTCATCCTGAACTCATAAAAGTAATTCTCAATATCAATTAATTTTTAGCATAATCTTTAMACTTTATAGATAATCCTCAGATTAAATATCTAATTATTAAGTCTATCTGTGGTGTTTAGACTGTGTCACTGGCTTCCTCTATTTTTTACTGGTTCCTTACTGCTTCTTACTGTCATTGCATCCAGTTATAAATACATAAATAAATGTTTTTAAAATTTTAATTAATTGACATGAGACAGTAAGCTATAAAAGCAAATATTAACCTATGTAAGTTACATATTTTTCTTACCATTAAATAAATCTAAAYGACAGAATAACATCTGTAGATGTGGGGCAGGGTGTGCACTTTCCTGCTGCTATAAATGAATGATCAGAGGCTTCTGATTTTGTGGTGAATAAGATCTAGGTGACAGATTTATTATTTTTGCACCATTGTTTGAAGCAAATGCTTGTAGAAAAAATAGCATTTTGGTAAAAATGACCATCCCTTCATTTCCACAGAGGCCATCTAATGTGGGCAAAGGGATTGGCAGTTTAATTCTGGGTTAAAGAGCAGAAATGTTCTTTACCTGGCACCCAGGTGCTCTCTGTGTTTGTGCCACACTTTCTGTGTGTTCAGGATTCCAATGGCATTAATTCTGAAGGTAAACTCATTAAAGCATTATGTACTGAGATGGTTGAATTAATTCTTAATTTYAATCCCTTTCTGTACAATTATAATGTGCCTTGAGACCTTTTTTCTGCAACAGGCCCTTTGGAAAATAAATAYATCAGTATTTAAGAAGGAAAGAAGAGAAATCCTACACTACATATAAAGAAAACTCACAAAACGCACTAATTGGGGGAAAGTGGGTAAGTAAAACTTCTTTTTTTTTCTTTCTTCATCTGTGCATTTATAATATTGCCATTGAAATGAAATTGGGGGCAAATTGTTTGAAGGCATCTGCAGTTATAGAGAATCTTCATGCCTTGTTTCTCTTCCAAGTGCTCTGGTCTCGGGAGCAGCAATAAAAAATAAAAAAATAAAAATCCATGCTCCTGCCACAAATGTCCTGCTGAGTGCAAAACTTCCATTATTTGCTTGGTAGTACCGTGCAGCCTTTTCAGAGATGTCTCAAAGACTCCAGGCTGCAATCCTGAGCTGTAAAGGGTCTTGGTTCTGCTTTCACCAAATGTGCTTTTCAGTACCTGAATTCCCTTCTTTCCATCAGGAATTGGGCTGTAAAATGCTTCCTGAATCAAGGAATAAGCAGTTTTTTTTAAGGTCAAAAGTGACACTGTGGTGGAGCAGGGGTTCCCAGGGGGTGCAGTTGTTGCTTTAGGGAGGGTAGGAGGTGATAGCACAWACTCAAGAGAGATTTTTCATATTTTACCCTCTTTGTTTTTATTCTCTTGCTCAAATGTTCCAGGGGCGTTTGTGTTCAGAAAAGGGTGGAGAATGGATAGAGTGAGGTGCATCAAAGGCATCTTTAATTTTAGATAAATTTTTTCTGATCTTAGTAGTCGAAATAAACTAAAGTTTGGGGTTTTTTTAAAATGCTTATTGGTTACTTAGACCTAACACTTATTATAAAGGCAATTTTAGTGTGACAGTGTACCCTGAGTSTGAAACTATCATCCTGGGCATGAATGGCAGCTTTCAATTCAGAAAATCAAGTGAGACATACTCAGTGTAGAACAGAAGTATAGAATATATTTTTGATTTGTTTTCATTTTGCTGGCTTTGGGTCTGACATTCCTGCACTGAAATTTTCCAAAGTTTCTTGTGTCAATACTGGGCAGTGTTGGACAGCCAAGGAGAAAATGGCCTTTCCTTGTTTGTGTTTGTATTGGTGTGATTTTGCTGCAGTTTTTTGGAGGAGGGATGCTCCAGGATGCTGAATTCTGTGTTTAACCTCATTGCAAGAGGAGCAGCACCCCACGATGTGCTTTGGGAACAAATCCAATCACACGGGGAGGCTGAATTCCCTTTTCCCTCTGCCTTTTTCACCCCAAGGACCCTGCTGGATGTTTCCCTGCTCTGTGGATTCACCCACGTTCCTCTCTGCTGGGATCAGTGGAGCTTTGGTTTTCCATCAGAGCCCGTGCTATCTGTCCTTGGTGTGGATCATCCCCTGTGTGAATGAACTTTAATTCCTGCCTATTGTTGTCTCCCTGCTGGCACAGTTTGGAATGAATTCAGGGTGTCATTCACAGGCGGTTTCTCCTTGCACAGTGGAGCCTGAATGATCCAAGTCTTGTTTTTCTGTCCAAAATTCTATTTATGCTACAAGCCACACGTTCCACAGGCTGTATATTCCAGGTTAAATACCTTTCAATACCTTCTGCTTCATGACTGTGTTTGTGCTTTCAAGATGCCCTCAATTTGCCCTGAATTCCTCAGGAATTGAAGGCATTGACTATTTTTCAGGTCTCAGGCATGAAGGGAAGGGAGATGATCCCTCTTTGCATTCAAAATGGCAAGGCATTATTATAAAGCAGAAATCTTGCATATTTTCAGGTTAAGGAGCTAAGGGATGGTATCTTTTCTATTAAAGTATTTCTTAAATATTTGCTGCAGATACACATACTGAATATAAAATATGGTTTCATCACAGGGGAGGAATACAAAAGATTTTTAATTCAATGTTTAAAGGGCATCATTGTATTTTACCCTGTGCCAGATGACAAGCTCAGATAAATGTTATTTTAGGAGGAATCTATTCTACTGCAGAGAGTGCAGCAGAGGAATTGTAGCAATTTATAGTCCAGCATTTATTTCTGTATGTGTTTCTTTCTGTTAGCTACTTACAAGCACTGTTATTTATTCAGGACTCATAGATCTCAAAATCAAAAATTAAACCTTGTTCCTCTCATTTACTCAGATCCTCGTGACATTTTTGTCATYATTAATGACAATTAATGACAGATATGTCATGAGRATCTGAGTAAATGAGAGGAACAAGGTTTAATGCTTCTGAGAATCTGCAAGAAGAAATTGTTATTTTGGTGCCATTTTACTTGTGAACATCTCCTCTAATAACTGATGGGATGATTCCATAAGTTGGAAGATAAAACTGTTTTCTCTGGCTGGTAAAATATTTTCTGTTACTTATAGTTTAATGGAGGATAAGCATTTTTCCAGYTTTGAACTGTAAAGAAAATGTGAGMAGACTGTACTAATTTGCTGCTCTTTGACCTATTTGCAAGAAAATATTTCCAGAATTGATTAGTGTTACTGGACAACTCCATTCCTGAGTGAAATGGAGCAACTGTAAAGAGATCAACTTTTGAATTCATGCAGAAAAAGCGCTTTTTAAATTGTCTCATTTTTTAAAATTGTCTCATTTTTGGGCTCCCAGAAATAACAACATTTGAACCACTACCTATTTCTGAGAAATTCTGATGGCTTGACTGATTGGTATCTTTGAAGAGGGAGCAAATTCAGATTTCAGCTCTTTTTTATTTCTGTGATTTTCTGTGGTTTTGAGTTATACCTCAGAGAACTCACAATATTTTCAAGCCCAGTCTCAGTTGTTCTCTCACGTGAAACAGGAGATGTGATTTAAAAGGTTCACTTAATTAGTCAGGATTGGCCAGAGAAATGCTCCTGACCTCTGTTCTATGCTTTAAAAGGTTCTCCTGATGCCAGGARCATGAATGGCAATTTGAGGTGGTGACAGAAATGTGTTTGGGGGCAGCGAGGGCTGGGAGCTGATCCTTGTCCTGCACCATGGGCAGGATCAAATGGAGCTCCTGGAGCCTGTGCTGAGCCAGGGAGGAACATYCAGGACCATTTGGGCCYTGAGAAAAGCTTTGATAGACAGTARGTCTGGATCTGTTYTGATGRTTTGCRTTGCTCCATCCCAAACTGAAAATGTACATTTTTCACAGCCTTAAGTACTGACCAATAGTTAAGCTTTTTTTGTCCCTTATTTCCTCAGTGCTTTACAGCTGCCAGTACATCTATGATAATT
>NW_026624178.1:46342-94471 GCF_030028575.1 Malurus melanocephalus
AGACAATTAGGGTGGGGTTTTTTTGTATTTTTTTTCTGTTCTTGCAGCAGTGGCATTGCTGGAACTGGAGCAGGTGTTGGTATTAAATAAACACAGTCATAGCAAATGACTGCATATCTAAATTTGTGTCTTGTATGCACTACAAAGCCTCTGTACCATCATTTTATAATGGCTGAAATACTTGAAAAAKTGTCTAAAAATTAGCCTGGCACAAACTAAATTAATGAAGAAATGCTGGTCTGTTTGCCAAAGGTGGGGAGTGAGCTTGAGCTGAAGTTCTGAGTGTGGAAYTGTTGCTAAAATAGTGGCAGGACCTGGAATTCTGTGGTTTCAAAGGAAGCAGGAGCGTTTCTTCCTGATATTTCTGCCCACAGATGGGAAAATGCACAGAATGTCCAAGCAGTTTTCACGGGAACATCCGTGCCTAAAGACTGAAACATGATGGAAAATTCCGGAGCACCTGGCAGCCCAAACACCGGGGTTTAATTCCTGAGCATCACAAAGATTCCTGAGGATCACAAAGCAAAGCAAAACTCCATCTCTTTCCTAAGGCTTCCTTCTTCACAGAGTGAAAACAAGCAGGTGAAGGAGAACATCCACCCCAAATTCTGTGGGATAAAAGCCTTAAACAAAAGATAAAATCAATTTATTGCAGTGCCTTCCTTCAGCTTCATCTTTTCTCCAACACCCAGTGCTGTGAGCATTCTCTGGGCCCTTTCCCTGTGATGAGCACTCAGTTTTTGTGCATCTCTGGTGAAAATGAGTCCGAGCAGCTTCAGGGGCTGACTCCAAATGAGGGAAACTTGGTCAATCCAGTGAGCAAAGCTAAGAGCATTTTGTTATTATTTTTTTCAGTAATTACTGGTGAGAGCATTAATTAGAGAGGTCCACATTTTGATATAGTGAGCAGCAGCAACTGTAGTTTTTCACATTGATGATGAATGGGAAAAATGCCTTAAAAATCCCAGGATTAAGGAGAACTCGACAGGAATTACTTTGCTTCTGCAGTAACCCACGGTGTTTCAGATTGTGGAGCAGTTTGACTTTGTTCTCTCTGAAAGTTCAGACACCTCTCTTTTTCTGCTGGATTTACAGAGAGTAAATCTTATCTAAAATCACTTGAGGTGGATCATGATCTTTTTTTACTAGATTTTATTACCCAGATAAATACTTGTGGCAGAAATGTTCAAAATGGTGTCATCCCCACCCCATACAGGCTTTTCGTGCTCAAAAAAGAGATATCTAAAAAAAAACTATTCAGCTGCATAAATTATATTGTAAATGCAGAGGCATCAAGCAGGGCATCCCATTCTGCAGAATGAATAATCTCTGTTTATGAAGATATGAATATCTCTGTTTATGAAGATATTTTGCAGAACCCAATCCTGAAAAATCAGAGATGTGCAGGGATCTTGTTTTTGAGTTTGGCCTCATTTCTCTTCATGCCACTGACTGAATTTTGGGCTGTGTAAAAGTAACCTTTGTATTTGGGAGAAAGAAGGGGTCAGTAAGGCAGAAGTTATAATGGGCACAGTGATGTGACACAGCTCAAACAGAGCTCTGGTGCTCGAGCCAGTTGTGAACAAATTTGCTCAAAACCTGGAACAGCTCTGCCCAGAATACATAATAATATTTGTGTGATCACTGCTCATTCCTCTTGATTTAATATAAGGAAAGAATAGAGATTTATTTTTAGAGTCCAATGCAACTGTCTTCAATGCCCTTCCCCTTTAGATTAATTTTCATTTGGATTCACTTTTTGTTTTCTTGCTGTTGAGAATGTTGCAGACAACGAGGTTTTGTACCCCAGTTGACACTCAGAAAAGAATAGACTCTGCTCTACAGCCGTTATAAACCAGAATAATGTGTGCAGCAGATTTTTTTAGGGGTTTGCATACATAAAATGCCTCTGAGCAATGAAAGCTTGGGGCTGCTGGGTCAGATCTGTGAATGATAAATTGATTTACTCCACAGCAGTCATCTGCGTGCATTCCACACTACCTGAGTTCCATCTCTTCTGTGGACACAAAGAACTGAAGGAAATTGAATTCCTGCAAATCTTGGGAAATTGCCTCTAATTGCAYAGTGACTTATTTTCCTTTCTGGAGACCTGATGCAGTCGTTATTGTGGGATGATTGGATTTTATGGATGCGAGGCTGCTCGTTACGAAAAGGAACATCGTGGTCCCGTTCCACTGCGATTTTTTGTTTTATGAAAATATTTCTGTATCTTCCATATCAGATGTGATATTATTTCCCCAGCAGATGTCACGCAAACAAGCCCTAATTATGCACATATTCAGTGTGCTGGAGCTCAGGGAACCTGCTCAATAGCTGACTAATATTGCTTGCTGAACGCTGTGCTTGGATAAATACAGCATTTACTTGTTCCAAGCCACCTACAGTTACTTCTGYTTCAGATTTATATAAGCAGGAATATTTTATGTTTTCAGCCCCTATACAAAGAAGGTATTGTGTCAAATGAAGAAAATGCTCCTTCCTAATGCTGTAGTTAAGGTCCCACCATTTCTCATCTTGCTTTCTCTCTCCTTTTGGTCTTGTTAAATTCATGGTGAATTTTTTTAATTTAATGATTTTTTGATTTAATGATWTTTTWWRATTTAATTTTGATCTTAATAAATGCAGAGGTTTGTTTTTAGGGTTTTATTTCATACAAATAAGTGATTTGACCTTCATTTTGAGACTCAGAACACGCTCTGCCTCTCGCTCCCAAATCCACTCCTCTTCTTGCTGCTCRTTTCTGCAGAGACTCTGGGCTTGGAGAAGAGCTCCATGTTGGGAGAACAGACAACCTCCTCTCACCTGTGACTTTAAAGAATGAGGGACTTTTTTTGTCACCTAACAGCTCTTGCAGGAACGTGAGGCAGCGATATGATTTATCCTAAAAGGATTTGAGCACACAACAGCCAGGCATTTCCCTCAGAGGGCAGCAAGCAGGAAAGCACAGACTGTGTGGATATTCCAGATATTCACAGATGTGATATTCCAGATGTGTCATCCTTCCTTTTCCTTTTCCTGGGACTTTCTCTTCCTAATCCAGAACAATTCTTGGCTGCCATCATGCCTTTTTCTGGACGGATGCTTCCATTTCAATCTGTATCACCGTTTGTGGTTTTAACTGAGCTGCTAAAAGGTGGTCATGGCAGAGATATTGCTGTGTTTTGGGGTTTATTCTTGTATTCTGTGTTTTGGGGTTTATTCTTGCACCTTGAACAGGACAGGCAATGTTCCCTTATCAGCACCACGAGCTAGTGGGATATCAGTGCTCTTAAGTATATGTGACCTAATAAGAAACCTCAGTAACTAACCATGGAAGAGTAATTTTAGCAGAGAACAAATTGCATCGGGTATATTTAGTTTCTTTTTGCTTTAAACCAGTGAGAATATCATTACTAAWCTTTTTTTTTTCAGGTGTCTCTTACTTAACTGCACAGTGGAATCTATAGTCAAAAATGTAAGTGGATTCAAGAGCAATTGTGAAATGCARTCTRAAATGTACAGCTGAAATTGGAGATGGAAAACGACTGTCATATAAAAATGAATTCAGTATCTTGCTAATTTTTTCTAGCTAGAGAGCCTCTTTTGACTTTTGTTTCTAGAAAGTTTTTATTTTTTCTAGTTCTCATGCTGTGGTGCCATTCTCGAGAGGACTCCAAAGAAATACAAATACACGAGAAAAATTACTTTCACGAGAAGAACAAATCCCATGAGGTTTTGGGATTTTAGTTGCTCAAATATTTGCAATTTTGTGTCTTAGATATTTGGCCTAAAATGAGTGACAAAATAATTCTAATTATGAAAAACGTTACCAAGCTGTAGCACATTCTGATTTCACTAATGGGTTCTGCTTGGGAACTGATGATGTAAGATGGCTTCAATGTGTAGTTCATTATTATTATGGATGGTTTCTAAATTTACTGAATTGCTTCACCCGGTGCTGCAAAATGGAAAATTATATTCACAATAACAGTGTTTTGTACAGATATTTATCTAGTTGCAAGAATTGGAATGYTGAAATAAGTTGCAAAAGAAAAGAATTGCTGCTGAGTTTCCTGTTTGTAGAGGGGCTCACAGAAAAAAAAAAATATTTTAGAATAAACCTGAGTTATAGAAAGCGTGAATAGTGTAAATGGAACCTGTGATTAAAGACTGTTAGCTAAGAATAGGTAGTGGAAAAAAATTCTGGATGGAATTAAAGAAAATATCTGTTCTCCATTTTTCATACTGGAAAAGTGTCTTCTAATAATCAAGCAGTAGCTTGTTAATGCAGTTYTGACTAAATAGCTGAAGAATTTAGCTATTTTTTATAATTGTTAGAGTAATGACCAGCTTATAATAAGGGATAGTTTATAGTTGGTCAGTAGCTTTCAATCACAATTGCGTCTTCTTCATCTTTGCCCCTCTGGAAAATGAATTTCAGTTCATGGAAGTAATGCTTCAGTGCTTTATATTGGATATTGAATTAGTTTGTACAGGTAAAATACGTAATATTTTAAGAATACTTTTCTGTTGTATTTATGTATTTCCATGCATCACAGAGATTACTTTATTCTCTATCATAGCATACACTTTAGAAGAGTTTTAATTTAAAAAATAATCATCTATGCCTTAACAAGGAAGAGCAATTTGCTTTGGTCAGCCTGAAATGGGTGCAAATCAGAGAGGGTGACAGTTCAGAGCAGTGCTGGGACACAGTGGGTCTGGGTTGTTCTTGACTGGCTGAAGAAACTTAAATTTAATAAATTTGTTTTGTGGCGTTTTCCTGCCTTAAATTGTTGGTGAGCCTGGTTAGGCAGTACAGGCCAAACAGAGAGAAATATGATTTCTGAAATGGAACCATGCCATCTTTTAGCAGTAGGTTTTAATATGCTACTCCCTGCATTTACAGTAAGATATGTTATTATTTTATAAGGCCAATTATCCATCCTTTATGTTACCATTTCACTGTTGAGCTCTATCACTCATTTCCTCGAGTGAGAACTCAATGCTGATGACTCGTTCATGTAGGGCCTAAGGTAGCTGGGAAATTGCAGAGTTTTCCTCCTTTTTTTCTGCACCTTTTCATGCCATTTGGTAAGGTTTTTTTATTATTATTATTTTTTATTTTTTTTACACAACTAAGCCAGAGCTTTTTGTCATTCCAGTTGGTGAAGCAGTGGTTCTTTGGGTTTTTGTGTTTGAGCAGCCTCTAACTGGCGAGTTCATGGTTGTCATCCTTTCCCAGAGCAATCAGSCTAATTATGGCTTTTCAGGGCACTGGGTGCTCGTGCCTGGGCAGCTTCCAACACTCTCAATAGCACAGTGGGTTATTTAAAATGAAAATTTTGCCCTGCCTTKATTTGATTTTCAGAAATGCCGCTCAGAGGGAGCGCTGGGATCCGTGAGGAGGAGAATCCGTGGCTTCACCCAGTTTGCTCCATCACTTCATCCTGATGGTTTGTAGGGATTCCAAGTCAAGGAAAAATTAAACTTYAAAAGTTTCCTCCAGGTTTGAAGATCAAAGGTGTTTTGCAAGCAACCTCAATGATCCAGYGAAACCTTTTAAATTCAGAGATGTTTGGAGGCTCAGGGTAGAGGTTGAGAGTTGAATTGTTATYCTGAATCACTCTAAAAGTGAATGAGAATTTTTCTTGCACACTCAGAAAAARCTGAGATTGGTTTTATATGCTTCTGTTCATGTTCATGTTCAAGATGCTAAAAATAGGATGTTGAGGAGCTTCAGAGGTCGACTTCTWAATTTAGACCAAAAGGAGAAAATATTCAGGAAATTCTTGGGTAGAAGATTAGTGACGTAGCAGAATGAGTGAAAGAATGAATGAGAGCTTGCAGTACTAATTTCCAACAGAAAGATGGATTTTAAAATTATTTATATGAGCTCCCTGAGCTCATTTAAAATTGATGAACAAAGATTTCGGTAATTGAAAAGAGCTAAGAGCAGTGCTGAAGAATGACTTGAGAATAAAGAAATAGGTGTGCAGTACTGAAGAATGAATAAGAGGAAAGTACAGAAAAAAACCTTGTGGAGAACAGGTGAATTTGGACCAAAATATGGGCCAATTGTAGCAGTGAAGGAGCAACATAACATAAATGGAGCTGGACAACRTGAAGTCTTTGACTCTCCAGTTTTACAGAAAATTGTAAATGAGCTTTACAGAAAATTGTAAATTAACATGARCTCCCTCCTGCAGTTTATTCCTCTCTCTTGTTTCCTCTTTTGCATCTTTCCCTACGTGTTCCWGTGGTTTTTTGGAGATGGATGTTGTTTACTGCACAGTCTGGCAGAAATCTGATTGTAACTTATCGGATGAAATTTTTCATTTATTCCTTGCAAACACCTTGCAGTTCCTCCCTAAACTTGGGAACACCTCCAGAGCAATATACCACCCAAAAACTGCCACCAATATTTACTTACCCAAATCTTTAAGCAGTCTTTGATGGTTTGTCCCCTTGATTTTCCTCACCAAGTTGATACCTGGTTTTAAAACACTCTTTTCTTTTGACTTGGCTATTTCTAAGGAATACCATGATTTTTTATGCTGCAGGAGCACAGTTAATTGGGTACAACTGAGAAAAGAACCGGGTCCAAAGTCTGGCTCTGAGGCCCTTCCCTTCTTAGGCACGTTGTGTTCCCTTCAGGACAAATTCTGCTCTTCACAGARTCTCTACACGTGGAACTGAAAGCAGAGTTTTTTTCCATTTGTGTCAATTGCATTTAGATTTTAGAAACATCAGCTCCAGCAGTTATTCTAGCTTCCCTGAAATAAATCACTATACATTTGCTTTTCAAAAAAGCCATCCTGCCCAAAAAACGATTTTTTTTTTTTTTTTTTTTTTGGTGGCTGTTTGTTGTCAGTGTTTTTACCCAGCTATCCATAAATACYTTTGGTTTTGAAAGCACCTCCAGCCMGGTATTAAATCATACCAGGACTGATGCTACCCACTGATATATTGTTATATATTGTTGTCTGCCAGCCCAAATAACTCTTTCTCCTGGGCTGTCTGCAGCACTGATGCAGTTTGTATGGGAGCTGTAAAAAAGCTAAAAAATTGGTCTGTTTTTTTTGGGGGGGTGGTTGTTAATGTCTAGCCGTGGTGGGTCAGGATGAGGGAGAAGATGCTGTTCTCATATTTCTGTATTTTATCCCCAGATCTCTGAAGGATACCAGCTTGGCTCTGTGCCTGTGCATGGTGCACTTTGCCACGCTSAGATTTTGCAGTGTTTTGCTGTCAGGGCTGTGGGACTGAGCTCCTGTATTTGCCTGTGAATCTCTGCTGCTCTCACTTTTTTTTTTACAGGGAGAATTACACCCCCAGTGTGCTTGGAAGAGTAATTCTGACAAGCAAAAATGTACTGGATAGCACAGCATTTCGTTTCATTAAGCAGAATAAATTGATATTTARCAGAGCCCTTTATATTAAAGGATCACAGCCCTGAAATATCAGCTGGTGCAATTTTGCAGTTCTGTGTTTAATTGAGTGGAGTTAAACGAGTTCACACTGGCMTACCTGGGGTATGGATCAAGAGAGGACTGAGTGTGCCATAATGAGCCAAAGACAAATTAATCTGAGAGYCCTGATTTCTCCTGTTTGTGTCTTTAGAAGGCAAAGGTTTCAGGTTATTCTGGTTTAAACTTCAGCAGTTTCAGCACTGCTGAAATCTGTTTTCTTTTTCAGGCTACTCCAGCATGAGCTTCTGCAACCACAAATGCCATGGCTTTATAAAACTTTTAGATGTCTCATTTTTATTCAGCTGATGTGATCCTGTGGACTTTTGGATCTAATAAATCTGTGTAAACACTGCAGCTGTCTAAGAAGAAATGGTGATTCTACAAGAGCGCTGACATTATTGCACACACAATAGCGTGTGCAGTAAAAACAAATAAAAACCCCTTGAACAGCAACAGGTGTTCATCTGGCACAGAAACATAATCATTAATTATTATTTTCCTTTTTTCTTGTTGGAGATGCATTAATTGTTCCCTGGGAATCTGGTGGTGAGGGGGATTTCCTGAGGTTTGTTTTAATAATATCCTCTGTAGAACCAGTAGATGCTGGCTAGTGCCTCCAATATTTCAGCTGTTTTCTGCCTTCTCATTCTTCAATTCTGGCCTAAATTAGCCTGTTTTACTTTGGAATTGGGATAAGCTGAGAGTGTACATTTAGTAAATTATAACTTATTAGCTCATCTGACAGGCATAAAGAGGTAAAGTATCCTGATTTTGCTCTGTCGTGTGCTTATTCCCTAATTATGGCCTGCATGAGTCCATTCCAGGACCAGCTCTATTAAAGACAGTGAAGTTGTGAGTCTGATTAAATGTGCTATTATGTGCTAAAATGTCTATTAAAGACAGTGAAGYTGTGARTCTGATAAAATGTGATGCTGGCTGTGAAATGTGGGGTGTGAGGAGAGGGTATTGTCCATTTGAGTGGTGAAAAAATGACTTTGTGGGATGGAGAAACACTTTCCAAGGAAGCCTGTCTGGATTGGGTCTCATGAAAAAGATAAAAAATTAAGTGTAATGTGATAGATTTTTTTTTTTCACAGCTGGAATTTAACAGTGCAGAGCTTGCACAGTTAAACTGTGCAGAGCTACCTGGAAATCTCAAGGATTGGGACGGTGTTCTGTGTTTGAACAGCCACCTTTGGGATTTTCTACATCTGAGTGTCTTCAGCTCAGCATCTTTAGCTCCTGGGAAAGCCTGAGAGCAGAAAGTTGGTRCCTGCATTGAGTTCTGTGCCCACAGCTCCAGTCCAGCTGTGTCAAAACCATCCACAATTTCCCTGAAGAGCCCTCTCAGTGCTTTTGGAGGATTTTCTCATCGTTTTCCTCTCGCAGTTCCTATCAGAATTACAGTGTAGACAGCGATGCTGCTGCTGTTGGGGGATTTTCCTGGAAATGTTCTGAGCTGGTACCAGCAGAGCAGCCCCTTCACCTCGATCCCAGATTGCTGTAAGGAGCAGAGTTGTCACAGCTTGGTGACAAAACCTTCAGCCAGACAGCTTCAGCTTCCCTTGGAAGGACCTGTGAAATCAGGGGGAGCACTGCACGAAGCCTGGGAGGGAATAAAAATGCCCTTCAGCTGATGCTCAGGAAGATTCCCAAAAATTTTTTTTGCTGCAGGGTGCTGGCCTGCCACCTGGGAAAATGATCAGGGGTGAGAGTGAGGAGGTCACTGTGTGGTGAAGGTGATTGGAATCGTGGCAAGGGTTACTAAAACAGACATTTTTTTGTGTTTCAGGCTGTCAGTGGATGGTTCTGAATGGTTGGAGTGTGGCCTGAAGGGAGCTGTGCAGAGAGTTCAGGCATGGCTGGTCATACAGTGCTCAGCAAAATCTGCCAGGCAGGAAGCCACTTCCAGGGTGTGAAGCTAAACTAACATTCAAAAATAAATGTGACTGTGTTTTCAAGGTCAGCTTTTTTAAACTCTGCAGTCTGGGATGTCAAGCTCTCACTACAAACTAAAAGGAAAAAAAGCCCCGTTGTTTAAGAACAAACATAAGTGAGCCCCTTGCATTAAAAAGCAGTACATTTTAACAGCCAGCTATGATTCTTCTCCCCACTAATTTGCAAGTGTGGAATGCAAGCTTAAATTCTAGACTGTGCTGGCACACAGCCCCTGTCCTAACCATTTCATAGGCAGTTTATTTTGGGGCACACCATTTCTCACCATATTAGCTAGCTGTCTGCAATAGCCACAGCAGAATAAAGCAAGCTGTGCTCTGTGATATGTAATGTGCTGTGACTGCCATGGAAAAAATCAGAATTGCTGGATCCTATGAAAAAAAAAAAAAAAAAAAAAAAAAAAAAAAAAAAAAAAAAAAAAAAAAAAAAAAAAAAAAAAAAAAAGCCCAGAGCAGCTATGGAGTATGAAGTGACAAACAGAAAGCTGTGCTTCAAACTTTGACTCACTGGTTAGAAAGAAATAAAAAAAAATAGAAAGAATAAAATAAATGGCTGGTAGGAAAGAGAAGAAATAATGTATCTT
Organism: Malurus melanocephalus; assembly: GCF_030028575.1. Classification (NCBI taxonomy): domain Eukaryota; kingdom Metazoa; phylum Chordata; class Aves; order Passeriformes; family Maluridae; genus Malurus; species Malurus melanocephalus. The sequence continues at coordinate 56,351 of NW_026624178.1, forward strand.
TGTACAACAAGAGGGAGAGTTTACCCCCACTTTATATGTATTTTTCTTAAAGGAATGGGAGGGTTTACACTGTTTTTTAGGCAGTTTGTGAGTTTTCACTCTGGCTGAGAAGCAGGTATTCCAGCTCTTCTCTGGCTCTGGCATTTGTCACCTGCTGGTGCTTGCTGCCCAACAGCAGTGGCACTGGAAAGTGAGATTTGTCCTCAGTTGTCTCAAAGTGATGTAACCATCAAAGACAAATCAGGTCAGCAGATTTAACTGCTCCAGAGAATGCTACACTGAGAACTCCCAACTGTCCAGTTGTCCATGAGAGCCAGGATTTTCTAACAGCAGAGACAGCACAAGCACGGTTCAGAGCAGATTTTGCTTTTATTTACCCCAGAGAACCAATAATAGCTCAGTGGGATCGATCAGCTCAGAGCACACCACATCTAAATGTGCCATAGCTCGTGTTTTAGCTTTATGCAAACAGGCCTGAAAGCTTTTGCCTGTCTGTCCCTGAGCCAGGTCTATGTGCAGAGCCTGTCCTTGTCACTAAGCCAGGCTTATGTGCAGAGCCTGTCCTTGTCACTAAGCCAGGCTCATGTGCAGAGCCTGTCCTTGTCACCAGGAGCTGAGCAGGGACCACACAGCATCACCCTTCAGCACCACTGGACACAGTTTGGTGGGGAATTTTTCATAAAAATTCCATTTTTATCAATGAAGGAAAATCAATATATATTACATTGCAATGCRTCTGTCTTTGTGACTCGGATTAAACAAGCTTTAGAATTTTTTCCCATTTTTTTAGAATTTCATRTTTGTTCCTGCATGGAACATCCWAGTACYSCATCCATACATAAGGCATAATWAATTTAAGCTGCCCTGGCTAATTAAAAGAAAATGGAGCAAAACCTTAATCAAATCAGTTCAGTTAGAGGCATAAATGAAGGAAGCCCATGAATTTCATTGAGTGAAAAATGTTCTTTTCTGTCTGTAACTGCCACTTCCAGAAGCTTTYTGTATCTCAGCAGCTCAGTGGTCTGGAATGACTTGGTGAGAGAAGCCAGTTCTAGAGATCAGGATTAAATTAATCAAATAGTRGACTGAATATAATCCTGTATTTACATTCAAACTCAATTGTGCCTCTGGATTCTKTTTGCTTGAGGGATCTTAACTCTGGATCTGCTGGCAGGAATGAGATAAATTGTGAAACTGCTGTTTTGGTGGACCAGCACTAATTCACTTCCCTGGACAGTGTTTTCTTGTTTTCATTAATAAATTTTCTAAATAATGCCATTCAGAGAGTTATCCTGTTAAAATKCTGGCAGTCATTAGTGTTAATGGTATTTTAACAGGAAAATCAGCCTCACCTTTACTGCTGGGCCTCRCCATAGTCATTAAAATAAATCCCATACATTTCACTCACTTCGAGGTAAACTTTTGAGGTTTCAATGAATTGGTCTCCTTTACTGAATTTCAAATAACTTCTTAAATTGAACCCTGCTTTGGTGAATAAAAGGGATTTATGTAGCCTTGTTTACTGAAGTTAAAGCTTCCTCCCAGTGCAAGCWGCCTGGGATGGATTTGGAGCAGCTTCCAGCAGATTGTTATTTGCTGCTTTTTGGGAGACAATATCATTCTGATGTGCCCAGAACATTTCAGATATCCAGTTCTCCAGTAAAAAGTGGGCTAATTTTAAGGGAGAAAACACATCTGGTCAAAGTTGAAGACTGAGGATATCTAGGCTGAAGGAATCTATCCATATATCAGGCCACCAGCCTCAAAGATGGCTTTAAAGGAGAGAATATTTTTGTTTTTGTTATTCTTGATATAATGACAGGGATGTCAGCATAGCACAAAATAACAACTAACCAAACCAAGAAGCTGCAGTGAAGAACCTCACTCTGTTCTGAAAGGATTCTTTCTTCATTCTGGTCAAAACACTTATTTAWTTTTTTCTTTTTTTTYYYYYKKWWTTWWWAWTTTTATAAGGGGTATTTATAAGGGYATTTATAATTTTTAAGCATATATAATAAGTGTATTTATAATTTTTATAATTGCTTCAGGGTGGATCGCAAAAAACATAAATATCAAAGGTTTAGCAAAGACTTTGTCTAGAAAATGGACTCAGAGACATTTTTCTGCAAAGTTTGGTGGTTTYTCACTTTCCTGTATCTCAAAAATATCAGAAGGAAATATCACTGAACTTTCTGAAGTACCCCTGCTTTAAAGAAAGAGATCTCAACAATGAAAGAACACTTATATAATATGTTAAGCAATTCAGTAATAAGAAAATGTCAAGTCAATGACAGTTTAATATCTCTTTGTTACTGGAATGTTTGCAGAATTTCCCCTCTGAATCATACAGTAAAATGGTACAGATTAAGGAGTTAATTCTTGATAAATTAATATATAGGGATAAATTTCAGTACTCAAAAATCATAGGAGAAGTTGGAAGCAGATCACAGAAAATCTCTTGAGGTCAGACCATCATTTTAAAGATTCTGGTCATTATGATAAAGAAAAACTTAATGTTTTGAGGATGAACTGAAAGAGATCAAACTACTATAAAAAATCCTTTTTTTTTTCTTTTGCTCAAATGGAAAGGAACAAACTGTCATTTTTGAAAAGGATTTTTTTTTTTTTTAATATAAGAAGGAGTTCTGTATTTAAATAATTTTCTKACTGAAAATGGTTGAGAAGTATTGAAAGTTTAGTCCAAAGTAYTTCGGGGTGGTTGGCATGGTAGATGTGGGAAAAGGCTCTCAGTTGAGTAGTTAAAGGTATATAAGGGCCTTGATTTTGAAAAAGTGACAGGATAACGAAATGTTTTTATTTGGAATAAGGACTCAGAGGTACTCCTGAGCAAAAAAGTTAAAGTTTCAGAAGAACTATTATTGTGCAATCCATTTCTGACAAAGACAGGGAAAAAGTGAAATGTGTCAGAAGACACCTGTTTATTTGTTTGAAACTCAACCTTGGGAATGGGCTTCTCTTCTCAAAAATAATTGAGAAGCAGATGCATTGCAGAAAATGTCACACAAAAAGGCATGTCACATCCTACATCTCTTTTTTTTCCCATTTTTCTCTTGTTTTTGTTTTTCTCCTGCCAATCTTTCCATCTGAAATCAGGCAGCTCAACGCTTCCTGTTCCACTCRCTGCCATTTTCTGGCACTTGATCGAGTTCTTCAACTTTTCTGATAATTGTCTGTCAGCCTAGCACAACATTTTACAAAATTAATTGCATTCTTAACAATAACAGGCAATTTGACTCACGTAGCATCACGCTGTCACCACTTCATGTTAATAATCTGCCATTTGCCTTCCTGTTTCAGGAATATGAATGCTTTTACCAYTGAATATATTTGCCTTCAGCTCCTTTTCTTCATTTTTTTTCCCTCTGCTGTAGGGTTTTCCCCCCAATACACCAGCTCCTTTTGTTAACAACCATGTTTTGTGTATATACTTAAAAAATTGCAGGAATGTTGGGAGTTTGGGGATATTTTTTTATTATTGATGGTTGCTATAGGTACCCCAGAGCAAGTTCCCAACATTTTCTCTCACTGGTATCAGTAAATCCTACAGCTATTGAGCACARCCCAGCTTGAAATGCTCTACAGTATTTATTTCAGAATGGATGAATAATTGATACGACTGTGAAACTTTTTTTTTTTTTTTGAGTGGTTTTGTACCTTTAGGAGAACAGCTGAATATTTACAGCGTTATTTGGAATGYTGTGAAATGTTTTTGGAAAATGGAGCCAACCAAACAAAAAGATCCAGCTCGGATTTATTGTGTGAAAGGTTTTATTTTTCAAAGATATGGCAGTGTGGTGGTAAAATATAAGTTGCTTGATTGGAAGCTGGAAAAAGTTCTTTCTGTGCAAGAGTGATATTGAGGAAGGAAAAGAATGGAAGGAAGCAGAACTAGGCCTGTCTATTTAGATTTGCCAGTCCTGAAGTGTGTCAGGGATCAAATCTTTGGGATTTTATGAAGCCTGGAATGGATTGCTGGGGGACATGCCCTTTTTGTTGCATTGATAGTCAGGATGAGCCCATCTGTGATAGTGTACAGGAACCATATTGAAAGGATTAATTCTCAGTCTGTTTGGGATGTGGAAGATTACCTCTGTAAACATATAGGACACATAAAAACAAACCTAACAAAAGGTTTCTGACCTAACAAAACTCCCCATCACATCACTGCAGGCTGCAAGAAGAATCCAACAAAATCAGCTCAATTTGTTATTGCATCATTTGTGACGATGCAAAAAGGTAAATGGATCAGCCATTGATTTGCAACACAACTATTTCACAAAAAAGCGACATTGCATGCTGCATTTGTGAAATATTCCAAATATTTTTTCTGAAAAGCCGGGTCAGACAAAATATTTTAGTGCCATGGAAACATCACAAATCAAACATAACAACAAATCCATAGATCCTTAGAGGATTATCCAGCACACAACCATTCTGGTCTCCTGTTGATTGGTTTTTGGATGCCAGAAGCAGCAGGTGCTCTGCTGGTTGCAGTGATGGTTTGGAGCCAGAAATAGGTTTGAGCAGTGTGCTCTTTGTGCTTCTTTCAGTTCTGTGGCTTTTTCAGAAGTTTTATCAAAGCTGTGTGTCCTGCTTTGCTTTAGGTGACCCAGGGAATCAGGGAGGAACTTTTTCTCTTAGGAGGGATTCTGAGCTCCATTGGACATTTTATCAGTTCATGAAGAAATGTTCATGATTTGTTTTTTTTCTGTTCATAAGAGAAAAGAATCAGTTTTCACTTTTGCTCTTGAAAGAAGGTGAGTTGAGCAAATATCCAGAAAAACATCTGATGCAGGGAAAGGGTTGGCACTACAGTGAAACCTTTAACTGTTGCATGCACACAAAAAGKGCCAAGAAATATTCTGTAGGATATGTGGTGATCTTTAGGATCATTAAAACATTAAKCCTCTAACACATCTGCACGAGTTTCTTACAGACCAAACAGCTTTCACAGGGGAAATATAATGGCTTAACTTCCATTTATTGATACCAATATCCTACTTAATACAAAACCCCAGCACTTCAACCAGAGCAAAAAAACCTCCTCTTGGCTGCTGAGATTACCCTTCAAAGCATCCTACACTAAATGCCAACAGAGCAGAGAGAAACAACTGTTGCTATACAACGCACCTCTGTGCACACCTACMATCGCCTTGTGATGACAATGAAATGGCAGTGGATTATTATACTTGTACAGATCATGGGTGATTTTTTTTCTGAGCAGATAATGACACGTACTCCTACTGTTTCAAATTGTGAGGAGGAGTCAACACGGAGRGAGGTATGTGAAAGTAAACCTTCTGTTTGCTCCCCTCGCAAAGTGAGCCTACGGGAAATCTTCTGCTGCAAGGAGGATTTTGAAATGCTGGCTTTTTTAAAAAAAAAAATCTAATTTTGTAGATTTTATATTGGTGCTGAAACATGGCACCAGCTTCTTGTTCACTYTTATGTGCCATAAAAAAAGCTCAGAGTACCAATGAATATCCCAAAGCCTTGCATGGTTTAGCCCAGGAAGTTTTGCACTTTTTCAACCCCTGTACTCCCATTGTGATAGCTGAGCCAGTGTTACAGCTTTTGGGGGAGAAAACTGAGGAGGAAGACTTTGCTGATATATTTGGTATATATATTATATATTACGACAGTCTCAAAGCATGTAATTAAATTAAGTGGTAATAAACAAGTAATCTACATAGCTGTACTGATACAAATGAATACAGTGTTTTGTGCTGCTTTTTATTGAAGGTAATGGATCAAAACTGAAGTTGTTGGTGTCAGTGAGAACTGGTGACTTTACTTTCRTAAGACTTGGCTCAAGACCTGTAGTTCTTGATTCAAGTCGCTCTTTATTTTTCTTTGGAAGGCAGTAATTTTYAGTGATGGTGTTGGCAGAGGTGTAATAATAACTGTTCTTGTGGAAACACTTTTTCAGCTTCCAAGACTTCCAGGACTGCTGTCCTGTTTCAGAAGGAATAAATGCAAACTGTCTTAAGGCTCTGTACTTAAAACATGCTCCAGTTGTGTTTCCAGGTAATTTGTGGAGCTCATGCTTAAGTACAAGGCATTTCTGGCAACATCCCCAGCTCATAGTTTACTTAATTCTTCACCCCTGTATTTACTGAATGATTTATTTTAAATTAGCCCCAGTTCCAAAGCAGTTACAATTCAACCTTGTCAACACTGATCATCAACTTCAAATACTTTATMATCTAACATCTAAAGCTCTAATGCTTATATTTTATTCTAAGTTTTCATGATACTCATCATCATCATCTTSTCCTAAGTTGTTAATGTACAGTTTATGTTAATGCAAGTATTCTTCTGCAGATTGTAATTGCAGTTCTCGAATTACTGACATTTACTTGATCACACATGAAAAAGCTTTGGTAATAGTGAATGATATGTAGGGGTTTTGACAGTGGCTCTGTGTGTAGCATTTATGAAAAAAAACCAAACCAGTCTTGACAGTCAAAATATTGATTTTCAGAGGATTTTTCAGACTGCCAAGTGGGGGGTGTAGGGGTAGGTGGGTGCACACATGGAATGCATGGGCTCCTCCTGTAGATTGAATTACTATACTTSTGACCTGAATATGCAGTTAAATGGCTGAAAATCTGTTTGTGTTGCCAGTAGGTGAGATTCCTGTAGAAATTAAAAAGAATGAAAACATTTATGATAAGATTTATGTCCACCAGAAATCCAAGAAGAAGGCTCTTTGTAGAATGGATGGAAAAAAAAAAATTCTTTGCATTTGGGACTGCATGAATCACGAAACATGTAGAAGAAAATTGCACTGAGAAGATGTCTKTTATCACTCTCTATCTTGCAAAAATATTGGAGGACTTGCAAGAACATAACATGCTGAAAAAGGGACAGGATTTTATAGAACAGGTTATAGCGTGATTGGGTTTTTTTTTGGTTTGTGCAGGAAGTCGATCACAAGGTTTGTATGAAGAACAGRGTATACATAAATAGTGCTCTTAAGATAGTTTTGTCATGGCTGGTGTAGCAGGGATTTCAAAATTTCCAAACCTGAATGTCTGGAGGATTAAGTGTTTAGAACCAAGTACTGCAACAGCTGCTTGGCACAGAAGAATAACAGTAGAAAACATTCATATTTTCTATTTTTATAATCAAATCTTTGCACTAATATCCAGCAAGAGGAAAATCTTGTAAACTGAATGATGAAAGATATGAAACATGAGCAGAAAGAAATGTGGATTYTCCATGAACTGTAGCTGTAATAATACGTTGGCAGTAACTACACATTTACAGAGAACTCGTGCGTGCGTTGAAAACCAATATTTTCTCTGCTACAAAGATCTTAAAAATCTAAGTAAAACCAGAAGTATGGCAACCTGCAAAAGTTAGGTAAGGTTTTCTAGGGTACAGAGAAGRGAAGAAAATTGTTTCAAATCCAAGAAAAGTTGAAAAAGGAAAGAAGAAGCTTTTGTGATAAAGGTGAGCACAGGAGACAGAAAGGAAGGTTGGGAGATGAAACGAGAGAGGGAACAGAAGCTGGATTTGCTCTGCTGTGGGACACAAAGCTATAAAAAGTACTTAAGGTGCAAATTGACATAATTTATGCAGAAATGACATCCAGGCCGACTGCAGACAGCGAGAGATGCTAGATGTGGACAAATGCAGATATTACAGCAGTGGAGCTGAGTGAGTTTCTTTCAAATGCTTGATCCTTTCAAGAGAAAGTTCCCCTGGATTCACACTACAAACACCCCTGTGATAGTTAATAAAACTGTTCCTTTAGTTTAATTTTAGCATAGCTGATTCTTCAACTGGTAACTAAATAAAAGTGCTGCACTGTGAGCATGTGAAACGGGGGTTTAGTTTCTCTTTGGAGAAATCAAATTTAACAGCTCTGAAGCTTTTGTGTGTGGGCAGAGGGTAGACTTCACTTTAGGTCAGCATTATGAATGTCTTTTTTTTTTATACTTATGGGTATTTTATAGACTTATAATTCATTCATTTGTGTTTGAGTGAAGTAAAGGCTTATGTCTTCTGGATTTTATGTGGAGTTGGTACCAGTTGAGAAAAGCAGAATATTGGCAGCTATGTCCCAAAAGTAACACACTTTTTCAGTCTACCCACCTCCTGCTGGTTTCATATTACAATTGAGCTAGTTAATTTTGGCCTGYCTATCCTAAAACGCCCTTCAAAGTTCTCATTCTTGTTCTTTTTCTTCTGATTGTTTTGCTTTCTGATGCAWAAAATTCTCTGATTTATTAAAAAAAATAAAYTRAAAATTAAGAAACCCCCTAMCTTTGGAGTTCTGGGATTAATCTGCTTTGAGTAAAYGTGGCCCTACATCACTCTGTAAAATCCTGTACCATGACACAGTCAATCATTACCTCAGTAGTCACAGTTGATGTTTAGTGATGCTGTCATCTTTTACACCACTGATTGTTGGCTTTTGAGATTTTAAAGTTCTGGATTTTCCTTTTGCAGCACCATTTTGAAAATCTTTGCCTCAATCCTTAAGCTTCCCCTTGCACAAAAAAAAAATAAAAATTATAGTTCAGATGTATTGCAGTTTGTGGGGAAGAAAGAGAACATAAGATATTAACATCAGGACATTGAAATAAAAGAAAACTTCAATGAAATTCTGTACAGAAATACTGTCAATTGCACATTTTAATTTTTATATATAACTACAATGAATTTGGCAAGCAAGCATCTGTCAAATCTGCCCTTTATATAATTGTAACACCTACAGTGTTGCCTTAAGATGAGGTGGGGTCTTCCTTGTGGAAGGTTCTCTCAAAAAGCAGGGGAGGGAAAAATTTACTTGCTCCGAAGTATTTAATGATCATGGTTTAAAGCTGAGTTGGATGACATGGTATAAATGTTTTTGTTACTTATTCCTGTGCACCATAAATTGTACTTTTCTTTCCCCATTGCCAGGGTGGAATGTCACCGTTTCACTACTGTTAAACCAAGACCACACATCTGTCAACTTCCTGACAAATATAAACTGATTTTAGCATCTGCAGGCGTAATTTTAAGTTCTGTTGACAGATATGAAAGAAACGTTACCATTTTCCACTCCACTTTTCCAGATGTTGCCCATGTATTCTGYTTTCAGTAAGCTGCAATGTGCTTGCCACCCAAAACCAGGTGAGGTGCTAATGAAAACAGCAAATAAAACTCAAACCAGTATCAAACTGGAGGCCCAGTGAAACTCCAGACACAGATTTTTCTTTCTGATCAGGAGCCAGAGGTAATTTTCTCAGTAGGCTTTTACACCTGTACTGAGGTGCATTGATTCCTTTTTTTTTTCTTTTCTTTTCTTCCAGTTGCTTGAGAGTAGTTCAATGAATTGCAGTATTTTTACAGCAGCTGAAGTGTCAATAGCTGGTCTGGCTGATATTCCCTAAATTTCTTCTTCACCCACGCCTTCCTCCTCATTTAAAAATATAGAATATATTGCTCTCTTTTTCAGATTTCCTTACCAAAAAGCTCTCATGTTTTCAGGCAGTCTACCACAACAATTCAATAGCCAATTTTTTAATCTGGAGAATACTTTATCCATAAAAGTACATTTGTCTGTCTTCTCTTGGCTAGACTGCTAGAGCACTTTAAATGCTGGTAGAATGTGTGGCAAGGGCCTTTCTTCATCAAAGTAATATTTCTTTTAMCACTGGAAAGAAAGTTTTCAGTGAGGAAAAAGACTTGGAAAAAAAGAATTTTTGTGCTAGCAGGCCCACAAAGCTAACCATAAATCTCACAGATGATGGCTTTGGCAGGTGAAGCTTTCTTAACAGCCTCATTAGGATTCTATATGTGAAACTTATTCCCAGAAAAAAACTTCTGCTTCTCTTTGCTGGAGAGCAGCCAGCTTTGAAGCTGTGCTTCAGGTCTTTGGGAATCTTCTGTCTGGAGGCTCTTTRTACAATAGGAATTTTGCAGGTTGAGTATAAATGAGAGTTCTGAGCGTTTTCCTGAAGAATAGTGGGTATGGAGATGCCTGTCTTGGAGCAGGCATTTTCCTGCTGTCTGCTTCTCCAGACAGGACCTCACTGAATTTATTCAGACCATTCATCTTCCCTCTGGCAGGTTGACATGAAGTATTAATATATTATTTCAAGGCAGCTGCAAATCCATCACAACAAGGGAGGGAATGTAGAAAAAGAAGGGAATGGAAAAATTGCATGAATGTCCTCAAGGTCATAAGCTGAGCTTGAGAAAGAAACTGGGTGCTCTGGGTTGCAGGTGGTTTGATCTGGTCATGCTTCTCATCAAATATACTTGGAGCAAATTAAAAAAAAAAAAAAACCTCACAACTTGATTTCATTAATACTTATTTTTAAATCTTCTATTATGGCTGACATTCAGTAGGTTAAGTAACTGGATTTGTAGCTTCTGCTTTCCTGGAGAATTTTTCAACTGGAGAAATACATTTAGTGAGTTATTAAGGCCTAGTTTCTCTATGTGCTTCTCAATTAAATTTCAGCAACCCTGTTTTAAATGATACAGAAGAGGTAGTAAAAAGTTAAGAGGTGGAAAAAAATTAAACAGAAGAAAGAGTTTAAAAAACAAAAGAAGATACCACAATGGCAAAATTAAAAGTGTTAAAATGCCAGGCGTAAGATGAAAGCAAATTTTAGAGTAAATACTGTTACTTGAGTTATCCTTTAGTGATGAAATGAGAAATCTGATCATGATAAAACTGAATATAACTGCGAGACCAAATCTTTGGGAGGGATAATGAGATTCCATCATCGTTAACAGAGTGTAAAATCCTGCTAGGCAGCTGACACATGACTCCATTAGGAAAAGATGCCATTTTTTCCAAGTGAATTTAGTAACAACTTGGACAGAAGGTATAAATAAAACTTTTGAAACATCCTGAATTGCAACATGCCAAACACAGAATCTTTTGGCCCATCCCTGTTCTGAGCACTGTAGATCATTTTGATGTCTACCCTGTCAATATAACATTATTTTCACGAGTTTTAATGCTCTGGTGTTACTATCTATGCTCCTCTTTTTTCTCCACAGTATGTATATTAACAGATGGGAGAGGAAAGGCAGCTTAATTACATCTTTTTGATCTGAGGAATCTAAATGACAATTAAATTTGCTTAAGTGAAAAAGAGCAGTATAGTCATGCCTTTATTCTCATCGCTCTGTTCCAGTTGAAATTATTCATGTATCATCTCATTTTATAGTACCCACCAGCAGAGTTCTTCAAAAATGACTCTTTTTGGAGGATGCAGCGCACAACATTTTCCAGTTATAGTTTTCCCCTCCTGGAGCTGTTCCTTGTAATTCTAAAAAGAGCATCATTCTTAAACTCAGAAAGATGGTACAAAGAGTCTTCAGCAAAGGGTTCTTTTTTCCTCTGCAAATCAACGGAATAAAATGCAGAACACCAGTTTGAACTGAAATGCAGGGTGCAATCATTATAATTTTCCTGCAGAACAYTGAAAAAGCTTTATTTTCTTCATTGCATACAGTTCTAGGGAAGTGACAAGAAAATCTCTTGTACTACAGATAGCCTAGATTTGTCATAACTCCCAGTGTGCCTCCCTGGCACAGTGACATGTACTTTATTCACTTTTCCATCTGCAAAGGGAAAGGAAAAAAGAATGACTATAAGCAAGTAGCAGGAAAAAAAATGTACTGACCTCAGACATTTTTTTAAATTAGAATTTGAGAGGAGTACATGAATAGGTGGAAGAAAAACAGTGAAATCATTGAAACAAAAGTTATCTTCATAAAGAAGTTATTCAGTGATGGATTTAGAGGAACAGATTCTTCTGAGACTTCAGGTGAGCAAAGAGGGAGAATTTTTTAGACCTTGAATGAAAGCTTTGCCTATAAAAACAGTCACCTTTGGGAGACCACAGGATTTCCTCAAAAAAGCCTGAAATAGAGGACATGAAGCATCTCAAGTTTCTGCATTACATTGAATAATTTCTATGGCYATAGCATGTTTTGTGTTTGCACTCACACTGGGCTGCTATAAGAGGACTTTATAGGGAAGAATAAGAAAAATAAGCTCTTTCCAAAGTACAGCCCCGTTCTCCATACTGATGTCCCAAATTATTCACCCATTTTAAGCTTTATAAGTACTTCCCCCCATTCTTATCTTTTTCTTGTAGAAATGTCACTCCATGCTGCACTCAGCACAGTGCATTRGCACAGTCAGTTAATATGTTTTCATCATCATTTGATGGAATGGCAAGTGAATGTCAAATGTATTTACAATACCTCTAAATGTTGCCATTTAAAAAATCTTTCCCTTAATATCTGCTCTGTTTTTATCAGATCCTTACTTCTAAGCATTTTAACCACTAAAATGTAGATTTACAGGAATGTCAAGATGCCTATTTTTAATCCCCAAATGGATTAAGTAAATTCTTGTCAAACATGAGTATCCTGCTAAGCCCTGAGAATCTGTTATATGGTGATGGCCAGCGTTTGGATGCATGAGTTGCTTTCACATCCATGACTGGGTATATTTAYGGAACAATATCCAACTCAAGAATTAATACAAAGTGTTTTGATTGATAGTGATTATAATGACAATTTTTGCAAGTCAGTAGAACTGCTGCTTGCTCGATGTTTTGTATGCAAACCGATTTTGTTACTACACTCCCTTTTTTCCATTGCTGTTCCATTTTCCTTTACAGCTGGTTATTTGCTGCCYAATATTTTATACTTCATTTCACCTTTGCTCTTCTTGCAGGATAATGCAAGCTCAGTAAAGATGAAGCAAGCCACACTTTGAGGGCAAGTCTTTTTAAACCTACAAATTTATCTCTACTTTATCTGGCTTCCTGCAGAAGGTGGTGTCTCTTTATGTAAAGTGTTAAATAAAATCCATCCAGCATTGAAATAATATCAAAATGTCAAAACCCCAATGATGCTGCCCTCATTCAAAACCTATTGAAAYAAATGGAAATTTCCTACTAATTCCAGTGAGTTTTGATCAAATCTTTCAGGCCAGTGTGTATATATGGACTTCTTCAGGTGTGTTAAAAGTTGTCTGGGCTAGCATCACAGAATGACCAAAAATAATTGCTGTATTTTCAGAAGATGGAACAGCCACTACCGTCCTGGTATTTGCATTAAGGGTGAGCAGATCTTATGACTACGWGGCATCTAAAAATCTACTTCTATCTTTGGAAGAGTTGCAAAAATAGTYCTGGTCTGCAAAACCTTATCCGTGTTTTAATTTATTCCCTTCCCAAAGTGATTATGAAAAGAATTATGAAAACAATATGTAAAAAAAGACCCACCAAAAGGAACAGAGGTGCACACAAACCCTGGGAGCGAGTGACCTACATGCACTGTTCTGCATTTCTTCCCCTGAACTAGATTGTATCTTTCCCCTGCACCTCCTGGGTTTTTTTTTTTTTGTTGTTTTTTTTTCCTAATAGCCTTGGTTTTTTGGGGGGGTTTTTTTTTCCAATTTGGTGGCTGTCTTTTCACCCTGCTCGTTCATTGGACAATTTTTGTTTAAACTTGGTTTTTAATCTGAATTGCTTAAGCTAAAATATTTCAAAGGAGCAAAAAGAATTGGGAGTTATCTTGTTTAGATATCATCTCAGATGATGATACATTAATTATAGCTAGGCTGCAGAAAGGTATGAGAGAATAATAAGGGATAATATCTGGTGTTAGAAAAGACGAAGGAGGAAAAGAAAAGGTTTTTTTTAAATTTTTTTTCTTTTTTTTTGACATTAAAGGAACAACCAAACTGTTTGGCTGTTCACTGTCCCATTACAATATTTTATCTCAATATGTATGGGGTTTCCCTGTTGTGTTCTTGTGAATCCCTGCCATTATTAGCATCATTCAACCCTATATTGTATGATTTGCATTCCAATCTTTCCTGAAGGTTACAAAAGGCCAGGAAATCATCTGAAACCTTTCTAAATAGGTAAGATCAGCACAAAGACTGACTTTAGAACATTTTACTAATGAGAATGAGTGGTAGCATGAGTGAAATTTGGGAAAGAGGAAATTACCTCTGTCCAATTAGGTCAAACATTAAAAGCTGTAAACCCAAGTAAATTCTCAGATACAAAATACAATATCATAATCCTATAATCACATTAAGGAAATAGTAGATTTTTATGTCAGAGGAAACCATCAGGAATGTTCAACTGGATCTCCAGTGCAGCAAAGAGCTACACTTTCCTCTGAATTAGGCTGTCTTGTGGTTTCTAGAATCTGGAAACAATACTTTAATTTGTGATTCAGTTGAGGCCAAATTCATATTTAACATCCCAGGCATTCCATATGAGTTGAAAGTAAAGCCTTCCTTTCCTATACATGAGTTGATCAAATTATCATGGATGTAGATAATAAAATGACTTCCTTCATCTCCTCAGGGCCACAAAAAGCAATTAATCACTGTGTTATATATAAACAAAAGAACCATGAAATCTTCTAACTGATAATCACATAAATAATGAGAAGCTCGCTAATAAAATATTGTAAAACAGAAACCCAAATTCTTTGTAGGAGTAGCTAAAAAGCTGTTGTCAGGATCCCATTTCACCATTGACCTAAAGGATCACAGATGTGTTCACCCCATCAACACACAGTCCCTAATCAGAGGGAGATAAATAAAATTACTGCCTTGTGTCTCAAAGGAGAGTAATTTCAATGGCTTGATAGTTTTGGTATTCATTTATAAATGCATATCTGAATTGCCCTTTAAAAACAATGTGTGATAAGATGTTTAGAACCTCAGTTCTAAACTTTCAAACCCAAACTTACTGTGGCAACTTAGCTGGGGTTTAAAGTACTATTACAGCACACCACCTCACTTCTGAGTAATCATCTCAGATCAGAACATTTTTAATTAGAGTTTTGATGTATCTTTCAATTAGTAAAGAATAAGACTTTTTGTTGCTTATTCCTTTTACGGTTGTGTAGAAATATGCTGTAGGGATACAATGGATTGATGGATGTTTTTTGCTTCGTTCTTTTGAGTTTTTCTGAGATGTGGGTTAAATTATTCACTTTTTTCTCCTGAATGTATAATTAACTATGACTTATACTGAGATTTCATTGCATGGTAACATAATGCCAGTTATTTTTATGTCAAACATATGTTTTTCATAGCGGTTTAGATAGTTGTGGGTTGCAGTTAAAGATTTTTACCATGCAGTTATCTCTTAGATTTATGTAATAGCTTGCGCAGATTTTTTTTYTTCCCTTCCCAACTTAAGCTGTGTCAGAAAAGATAAAGTCTGAATTTCAGGTATTATAGTTCCTTAGGGAAATCTAAGTTCATGTTGTTATTCCTCTTGATTTTATTACMTTTTACTGTAAATGTAATTTATATTATATAAAAAATACAAGTTATACATTAATTCCTAGGGTTTTTTTTTGGCAGGTATTTTTAAGTAAAAAACAGGTAGTGGTAAAAGCAGRAGCACAGTGTTACTTTTCCATTTTAAAGCTTTTATAATGAAATGGAACTTCAGATTTCTATCCCAGGGAAGAGGTGACCTTTTAAAAACCAAAGTAGGTAAATAGATCTTATACCAGCTGAATGAAGAAAGCTCTGTAAAATAAAATGGAGCAAAAATCAGTGGCACTGTGGATGTATAAGGCCATGCAAGTAGTTTCATKCTTGTGTGCTCTTTGGTTGCTTCTCAGAGGTGCAGTGAATATCCTCTGTGATCAGCCAACAACTCAATATTCTTCTGCTTTTCCATGAGTCATGAATGCAGAATGCCTTTTGAAAGGGGGCTTTAGGAGTCAGTGAATATGTGAGAAATGGGGGAAATGACAGAGAAGGGAAGARCTGGGTGGCAGAATGGGAAGGCACAGCTATTGTGATGAAATGTCAGAAATGCTGAACTCTTATCTCGCACGCACACACACACACGTATGGTAATTTCAGCTGTAAGTATATTACCCAGCACATCAATCTATAATCTGATTTCTCTAGAAACCTGCTTAATTAGCTGAGCACATTGGGCCTGGTGTTGCTCTGTCAATTTATGCAGTCAAAAAAAAAAATGGTTCTGTGAGGCTTTTAATGAAATCCTGCTGGTTTTTATCTGGATTACATTTGGTTACCACTGGACTGAGTTTGGCTCAGAATCTCCAGTTAAAAATCGTTTTCAGCTCCTTTTAATTCAGACGTAATATTTCCCTTAGCATTTAATTTATGGTAAAAGCTTTCGACAGTAAAATATTTTTTATTATTTTGTAATAGACAGAGAAGCTGCAACCAATGAGTTCCAAGTGATTTGCCTGAAGCAAGATGATGATTGTCAAAGCTAGGACTAAAATGCTGAGGAACACAGCTCCCATTCTCATGCTTCACCAAATGTATGCAGTGATCCATGTGCATTTTTTAGCACATTTTTTCTTATATSTAGCAGAGGAAGAATCACAATATAGTTCTTGATAAGTGCACGAAAATATGCTTTTATTTTTTAAGTCTTAATAATGTCTHAATACTGCAGTGTAACAAAGCATGTTATTATTTCAGCCTCATACAAAGATGTGATGTGAAGTCCTGTCTGCTTGAAGAACTGAAAAATATGTGTTTTCTGACTGGAAAAAGTGCTTTGATCASGGAAGACCCACGGTTCAGAAAGTCAGTTTTATTCTTCTCTCATGGTGAGGTTATTGGGATGGAAATACCATCTCACTGGCAAGAGTTCTCTAAATAGAATATCACAAAAATGTCTCAGGAATGACTAATCRTGCATTGATTTTAAATGGTGTTATTCTGGCACAGTAAAGATCTCAGCTGTAATAACATGAAACATTGGTCCTRTTCCCAGGTAAGGTGATTACAAAACACAGACTGTATTGGCCAGGATCAACCAGCAGAAAAACACTTCTAGTAATTTTTCTTTGTGGAATGATCTGTGCTTTATTTCATTATTCAGCTTCAAAATGAGCTGGAATAAGACACTCGCTCCGCCCAAAAAAATAAAAAAAAAATCCCAACATAAACCCACAAGAAACCCCAAACAACCCACAAACCAAAAAAAAGAAAGAAGATAAATGGAATATTGTTAGGGGCAGGACAACAGCTAGAACATCTGTGAGAGATTAGTGCAGAAATTGTGACAAAGGTGTAACAAAAATTCAGTAATGTACATTTGATATTAGAAGCTGCAGTTCAGAAGTTGTTTAGCACTAACACAGAACTCAGTATTTTGGGAAAATGTCCTTTTTTTTTAGTCTTACCCACTAATCAGCTGTCATCCACTCCTCAAGAGTACCCCATTGAGACAGAAATTGCTTTTCCCTGGATGCTTACAAAGMCATGAGAAATAGAGTCAAACTGTACAGCACAGTGGAGTTTCCTGCAAAGTGCAAGGATTGGAATGAAACTGCTGAATCACCAAGCCATCCYATTTGTGCTCTGAGATGCAATCTGGAACACAGGCATAATATGAAATAAGTGAATGTTTAATAGGCAATTTGGAACTTTAGGTGCATTTCCCAGCCTGAGGTTGGTATGTCCAAAACAATTAATCACTCATTTCAGGTATAGAAAGCAAAGAGCTTCAACTCTCACTGATACTTCTCCTGGCAGACATTTGGCTGAATAAAACCCAGAGAAGGAAAAGTCCCCAAAGCAATACGAAGGCAGCATCAGGCTGGATAAAGAAGCTGAAGCATACAATGATCAGGTTCAAGAGGCAGTGAAAAGAACTGCCAGCTCCCATATGAGTGATGATTTTTCCCTTCAATCTCCCTGTCTGAGCTCTGTTCTTGTCACTCAGAAGAGCTCAGCCTGTTCCACATCCCCTCCAGTGACTCTCAGGTGTGTGCATGAATTGAAGGGTGCTGAGCTCTCAGGGCAGGGCTGAGTGGCAGCTCTTTTTCTGCATTTTCACAGTTTCTCTGTCAGTGCTGCTCAGCAGGGATCAGCCTGGCTCACTTGTGAAACTCTCACTGGGCTTAATGCCCATTCAGTAGGAGGGTCAGGATATGGAACCAAACACTCATTGACATTCCTGCTTCAGAAAGTAGGAAGTGTTTTCTATGTTATCCTTTAATTTTTATTGCTGCGTGCTGTGAGGGTGCCAAAAGAGGTAGGTTATTGTTGATTTTTGTTTCCCATTATGATAAATTGCTGTTTGCAGTAGCAGTAGTTCATTTGGCAGCCCCTGGTACCAATCTACCTTGCACAATTTCCCATCATCTCCTCACAGCTTCCTGTTTCTGGATCCTATTTTTATAACTTTTAATAAATACTCATTTCAGGGCCCTCAACCAAGCTGTAATTCCCCAGTGTGGAACATCAGTACAACAGAAGACTGGAATATCAGATCTGGATACTCTAAGAAATTCTCTAGGTAGAACTTGGACAAAATACAACAGATGGTGCACAGGCAAGCTTTTGGGAACTAATCACAAGGATTTTTCTTTGAAAGCTCCAAGTTCCTCAGTAGGAAAAGGACTGAAGTGTATTAATTGCTGAAGTTGCCCTCTTTAACCATCTTTAGATTAAAAAAAAAAGTCTCAAAAGGCCTAAGAACAGGTATTTCCATCTGAGATGAATGAAATTYAATTGTGGCTGTAAAAAGCACTAGAAAGGTTTGACTTGGAATGCTGTTGGATAGGTAGGACTGCAATATGTACTGAAAAGTCCATCTGGGGTCAAAGAGCATTCCATCTAAGTGAAATCTAAAAGAGTTTGAACTTTTTATTTTAGTACATTGGAAGCCCAAAGGGTCTGTGATTGCACCGTCTGATTGCTTTGATAAGTTCAGAACAAAGAATGAAATTTGCTATTTCATTTAATGCTGATATATAAACAAAGTTGCGTAAATTAGTCTCGGATGAATTTAAGGTGGAATTTAGAATTAATACTTTGCAGCAATAAAAAGGGTTTGGGATGGACCTTGGCTATTTTAATAGCATYATCTGATGACATGTATGTGATATTTGTGGGCAATTCAGGGAACAGAAAATGTTTTTAGCTCACCAAGAAGTTTTATGTAACCTTYTTGATCTTGTGCAGGGAAGAAATAAAAAATGAAGATCCATAGAGCGCTTCTGCCTAATTTCAGCATTTAGAAACAATATGAAGTGCTTCCTCACGGGACCTGTTAAGGAATATAATATATGCTCTGAAACTATATCCTCGCTACTCTTGAGAGGATTTTCCATCACATGACACTAAAAATATCTCTGAATCCACAGTTGATGAGTTTAATTACTCATCAGCTCTTTACATTACAATTCATTACCCTGAGGTAATAAAGATAAAATAAAGCATTTAGATGCCATTGTGCCATTGTTACAGTGTGTTCAGCAGATTGTCTCTAATCAGKGCTGCTTGTGTTTATGCAGAATAATTAATAGAAACATGAGAGCACTGTCCTGAACGAACCAATTTTAACAGGTGCCTGAGCTGCTGCTTGTCTTTCATTTTCTACCTCTTTTCTGTAAGGATGGCTAGTTTAATTACARGAATTTAATGAATTATATTTGTTTATCTTGCATTTTAAAGTAACACTGTGATTATTTTATTACACATTAAAAATACGGCCTAAACCATAATAGTTCTGGCTATAGTCCATTCCGTACAACCCTTGATGATAAAATTTTGACAGAAATTATATTTTAGATAATAAAGGTCTAAAGAAATCAACATTATATTGCAAGTAGGGAGTATATTTCAAAACATTTGTGTTGGTAAAAGAGTGTAAATAACAAAGTTTCTTTGAGTGTTGGTGACACCTGTGTGGTGCATTACAGCTGAAGTGAAAGTGGTGATATAAAGGGTAACCCCAAATATTTTCTGATTACTGGTAGACTTTGAGGCTTTACTCAAAATTATAGATTATTGCAATCTATAAATTAGTTATTTTCAGCCCCATTGCTATCATCCAATACATGGAATTTGCATACCAGCTGTGAAGAACAAAATTGCCTTTGTGATATGGGCCACCGAGCCTGTAAAGTCACTACCCCAAAWGATTTGATCTTATTTAGCCTACTGTTTGTGATACTTGGTCCTCAATTTCAGAGCAATCAGTATATCAAATCTCAGATGTATAGAAGACAAACACCAATTTGGGAAACACTATAGCATCTACAGAGAGACCAGCACAAAATACATGAGAACTGGAAATGGGACCATTTCTACCCTTAATGACACTGATCAAACAGCTTTTATGATGTTTGATCAGTGTCATTAAGTATTAAGTATTATTGATTAAGTATTTTTTTCCTTTCTGGAAAAACAGAATTAAAAATCAAATGCAGACCAGCAGTACTTGATGCCCATGGACTTAATACTGTTTAAATAATCCATTTTAGAAATTAATGTAGATGAAATATCTTGGTTGTGTGTGCAAGAAAAAAATATTTTTATTATAATATTAAGATGTCATTAACATTTATTAATAATTGCATTAATACTTATTAATATGAGATTTTCTTTTCAGTCAGGAGTTCTCTTTTTTAGATCCAAGCTTCTAAAAAAGAGTCTTCAATTTTTTAGGGCAGTATTCTTGCTGCTGCTCTCAGCAAGCATGTGCTTACCAATTAAAGACTGACCTGCTCTACCCTTTTTACTGTTTTGTGCCCTGTTGTTATTATATAGCATTTATTCTGTCGCTTTCAGTGCTGGAATCAATAGCTGTSATCACAGCCAAGGATGTTACATGACTGTATGACCCAGATCTACAAGTCTGGAAAAAGAAAAGCCCTGACAGTTTGGTGAGCTCCATATTTTGATTTAGTTTGCTCTAAGAAAAGATATTTTCTGGAACAAGTTGAAGGCTTTGTAACTTCCCTTAAGTGAAGTTTACATGGGATAGTTGTTATAATCTGGGTTTCTAGCTCTCTGTGTGGTGAGCACATGTAGGGGGGTTTTATTAAAATGAAGGGGGATAGTCCTCATTTCAACAGACCAGAGAAATCCCTAAGAAATCGATTTTCCAGGTTTTTGCAGCATGGTTCAAGGCATGACTGAGGTGTGCTGTGGAAAATACTGGACCAGAAGAGAGCTGACCCCTATTGTTTGAAAGATTAAGGAGATGCATGACCGGTATAGATGTACTAAACACTGAGAATTTATAATAAAACAATAATTAATCTCTTACTGATCCTGGTCTGTTTCATCTGTGTATTGTAAACTGTTTGCTCTTTCATTACACATTTTCATAGTAAACAAGAATAAAGTACTCCTATTTGGGTTACATAAAAGGTGGTGACAAGAGTCTTTGCCTGTGCCCTTCTCTGTGATGTACTCATGCTGAAAGGCCATTATTCTGAGGTCTGAAGTATTGYAGCACATGGAGAAAATCTGGAATATACTTGATGTGGCTGACACAGGAGTGCTATTTTGGGACATTGTTATGCTTCAATTTATGTAATYTAATTTATTTAATTAAGTCAATATGCTGACTTATCTAAGCTAGATCTCAAAGAGCTCAGCTGGGCACTGGAAGTGGCAGAGCTTTGTTCCTCGGGTCCTAGTTGGAGTCTTCTCCAGCTGCCCASCTTTTAGCTTAGTCAAGTTTGTTTATTTGGATATTTCTGTAGGACATTGAACTTTTGCCATGAAGCATTTACTGTCTTTTGCATTAAGACTAGTTCTTATCCCCAGGATAATTTTGCCATGGTCCAACTCACTATTGCAAAGGGCTTAAAGAGTGGGGAATCCTTCAATTTCTACTTCAAAATGCTCCAAACTTTGTTATTTCAGTTGTCTGCCCCACTTCTGGCCTAGGCAGTAATATATGTGTTAAAGTAAATTTGTGCAGTCACCACAGGAAAAAGGGTTTTAGAGCACGATGAAATAATAGGATTTCATATACTGGCCACTAATATTTTATCAGGAATAGGATTAAGACCTAGTGAAGCTCTTCTAGTGAGTTTGTTCCACGTGGTTTCAAAAACATGCAGARCTGAGTACAAACAACATAATTTTTTTTTCAAGAGCAGTATCTCAAGTGAATTATTTCAGTTTGAAAGTGAAATATCAYATAAACAGTGCCTCCAGAATATAAGGATTTAAGGTTTTTGGCACAAAGATCAGGACACATGCAATGCTTTCAAATTATCAATGAGCTCAGTAGGTCATAAGTTTTCTTTTCAACAAGAGTTAGATTTTGAGGCCTAACAACACATCAACTGGCAAACAATAGACATTGTTACATTGAATTATTCTGTCCTCATCAACTGAAGCAACAGTACATATCCAGTCTCTTTTATCCCCAAAAAAATCCATATACCCTCTGCTAGTAAGATTATCACCTGGAGAAAGAAGTGGACACCACATTGTGAATTTAAACTCTGATGTGGGGAGGTAATTTCCTTGTTTCTATGAACTTGTTTTTCTAGCAATCCACGTCAAGCATTTTCTGTTCCCAATTAAAATACATWACAGACTTTACTATTTTTGTTTTATGACCTCTCAAAGGCCTTCAGCAATCAAAATGTGCATCGTGCAGTCCAAGCATGTTGAGACATGGAGACAACAYTGTGGATACAACAATTATTTCAATTTTTTATTTTCTTTTATGACTAGAGGATACAGCTGATCAAATTCTTAATAGTACACAGCTACATATGGCTAATATAGTTTCATTCTTTAGTATCTGAGGGAATTTTGGATGTGCAGAAAGGAATCTCCAGGATTCAAGCAGGAAAAGAGATGGTTCTGGGACAGGGGAGAGAAACCTGCACTTAYAAATAAAGTCTGCTACATGTATTTGTGTGAGTGTGATGTATGAAGGTGAAAAATAATTTTTTCTTCTTCAGTTTGAACTTTCTGCTGTAGAAAAAGATCCCCAAACAACAATTTAAAGAATAAAGTGTTCCTATGTGTTAACAATTGTTTTTATCGTAGAAATCCTTGATTTGTTGACATCTTGAAATTAGTATCCTTCTGACTGCAAAAGAGCATGGTGCTTTAGTACAGATACTCCTTTGAGCAAGAGCAGGCACATTATTTAAGAACCAAATGGAGGAGGAGCTCTTTAGCAAAAGAGCATATGAATGCTAAATGCTAAAATTTATATGAAAMTGGTAGGAATTAGCTAATATTACACTGTACAATCATGCTTTCATTTTGGTTGCTGTGATGTTACAGTATAAATGCTTCAGGCCATGTGTATAATGCAAAGCCTGTTCTGTAAATTCATTTTAGGTGACAGTGTTTTTAGCAAGTGACAGTTCTAAATATAGCCTGATGAGTAAAAAGACATTGCCCTTAGGAAGGGCTGATCACATTGCCACAGCTTKTTTTTTAATCTTCTCTATTACCATTTCAGATACCAAAAATAAAAGAAAAAACAACCCACAAATAAAAGAAAGGCTCTTTCTCTGGAGGGCTTCTCTTGTAAATAATGATGTGTGAGGGTGACATAGTTTTGTTTCAGGTTATTTTTGCTCAGGTTGGTGTTCATTTTTGAAAGCATGATTGGAGAGAAAGTGCACACCACACACTCAGGTGTTTTATGATCAAATGCACATATTTACAGTGTCCATGTGTTGGTATGTACCTGATGAAGGCATGAGGAACACACACAAATTGTGTGTCCTGCAGCCCTCAGAAGAGCATGGACTTTAAAATTAATAGGCTCCAAGGGAATGATTTACAGRAAGGGTGTTTCTAACCATGCAATTYATTTCAGCTCAATAAATGTGAACAGCACTCATGGTATGTTGGGCATTGGAGAATTTTCAAGATACAGTGTGCAGTTATCTTAATTTGGTTTTACAGGTTTGGAAAATGGAACTGGACTTGTGTTTAATCTCTAAGGGGTATGTGTGCTCTGGTTTGCAATTTGAATAACTGCATTTCAACACTACTTCCTATTTAATTGCATGCCAGCATTTCACTATAATCCTCCAAAGTGGTTTTAAAAGGAGAAAGATTGTTAATGAAAAACAACAAAAAAGCCTCCATTGCATGTCCATGAGTGTGAACATACGATGCAATCTGGCCTCTACCAGTCTGCCTTCTAATTATGTGTCTGTGAAACTCGGAGATGATGCCAGAAATAGTAGGAATGATAAACTATTTCAACTTCATCATCCTAAGAGCAGGAATTTGGGAAGCTGTCACAGTAYATTTTTTATTAAGCACCCAGATTAGCCCAGTGAACTGGAAGGAGAGGCTCTGAGGAGAGACTCTGTCATTTCCTGACACAGCTGAAATGTGGCCATCCCCTTCCAGAGCCCGTCAGAGATGTTTGTGTGATACACATCCACATCCATTTGAGGTCTGTCCCTCCTGAATTGCAGCCCCATGTGAAAATGTTGATACATGGCYCACAGAGGAGGAAAACCAGCAGCTCCTCTGCTGCCTTGAAAGGCCAGTTTTTAATAATGACACAGACACGGTTAARGGSATAAAAAGGGTTTTACCTCGGKATTTGGGATCCCAGGTGCACAACTTGATGGCAGAATGCACACCCGTGTACAGCACAGGTACAAGTTTTATACGCTTCAGGAATTAGCATATCTACCTAGGATTACCCAATAAGAAACATAACAAATGCAGTAATGTCTTTCTATTCTAATGAATCCCCACCCAGGATGAGGCCAGAGCCACTGCGCAGGYGTGAGCACATGGAAATGACTTTTAAACTCATTATAATACAAAGCAGGGATAGGTCATGAATATGTATAGGCGAATTGCAAAACTCGGTGAATGTGTAACATATAATCTGATATATACCAAGTGACACCTGTGCTACGGTGTGTGTGGCTTTGAGGGGTACTTCCCGCTCACCCAGCGCTGAAATAAACACACCTACTTCACAACTTCAAATTATATAAGTTGCAGAGTCTTGCTCAGATCATTTTTGGATCACCGGGAGGATCCTTCCCAGCAGGAGTGCCATCTCCTCGGGCAGGGCCACCCTTCCCTTCCCTTCCTGGCCTTGTCCCTCACGGCCAGGGCTGCGGGGTCAATCCTGGCTGGATTTACACCTTCATGGGGAATTTCAAATGTGTGTTTTGGGATGGCGGAACGTGGGGCTCCTTTGTGGGCTCCACACAGCCAGGTCAGCTCGGGCCGTACCTAACCCAGGGGAACATGGCGAGGTCATCTCAGAGCGGGTGGTGATGTGGTATCTAAATGAAAACGCTAAAGTTGCTAAATACGCCTTAGCAAATGTGCTGCTGAAGAAAAGAATTAAGCTGTTTGGGATTTCAGCTGACTTCAGTCCATCGAGATCAATAAGTCTACTCAATTAAAATCCTCTGAAATGCTAAGGGTAGCAGAACGCGTTCTTGCAAAAATATAACTCACAACAGAATGTTTCACACTATTTTTTTTTTGTCCTCCTGAGTGGTGTTTAGAAGCCCCACAATGCTTTCTTCCCTGTATTTTCTTTAAAAAGCCTGGCTTTATACATCTCGCTGCTGACAAGCTATGTTGTGATGTGTCAGTTTATGTTGTGTCAATTGCCTCTGGTTATATAATGTGCCATGATATGACTAATGCAGCCCAACATGAGTCACCTGTCGTGACAGCTTTATGCTCTCATAAAACCTCTTTGCCTCTCCTTTAGAATATTTTTGTTGTTGTTGTTATTTTTTCCTAAAGATGAAATTTAATCCAACTTAACTTACTCGTTGTTTTAAATTTTTTACAAGATGGTAAGTGGGCACAAACAGTCACTATTAATGTATATGACTAAATGATTACTGAGACGTGTAAAAGCACTGCCTGCTGTGAAGGGAGATGATTATAGATCTGCTGCCACAATGCAGCCCTGTACCTGAAGAGAAACGTTGGGAACAGAACAGAAACCTCGAGCAGCAGATGGGAATCTAAATGTGAATGGTTATAATCAGCGCTCGTTTGTACCAGGAAATTGTCTATAAGGGTACRTTGAATTATTAACACAGGGCTGTTGTTGCGGTGTTAAATTGATAAAGGCATAAATGCTGGGCAGATAAATGTGTACACTGATATAAAGGCAGATTTGAGCTAGTTTTCTTTTACGAGAGACACTGAGATGCTCACAGCCATTGTTTTATGCCACTGAGATTAGCTCACTTGATCAGAACGTGGTGCTAATACCAGCAATGTCACGGMTTCAGAACCCCTGTGGGCCATTCACTCAAAGKTTGGACTCAATAGTCCTTGTGGGTCTCTTCCAGATCAGAATATTCTGTGATTTCTTAAAACAATTTGGGGTGTTTGAAGCAGAACAGGTGATTTGTTATTTTTGAAAGGCAGATAACCTGTAAATTCAAGTTAACTCATGTCATGCATTTTATTTCAACCTTCGATATGTTTTTTGATTCAGTGGTGCTTTTTTTTACTGTGAAATCATGAAGTGGTTGTGAGGTTTTTCATTATGTCTTTCCTGCTCAGATAAAACCAGGCCTTATATTTTTTTTTAAAGGTTGAATGATTGGTATAATCAATCATACTTCTGAAGTACTTCTGCATACTTCTGAAGTTATACAGAAAAAAAAAGTAGGGTTCGAATTCACTAGTCTTATTCAGATGACAAAGTATAATTGCAGAAACTCATGTCTTTCCTATAAATAGCCTG
The DNA here is from genome assembly GCF_030028575.1 of Malurus melanocephalus. Lineage (NCBI taxonomy): Eukaryota > Metazoa > Chordata > Aves > Passeriformes > Maluridae > Malurus > Malurus melanocephalus. Next base: position 82,861 of record NW_026624178.1, read on the forward strand.
AGAAAGCACAAGTTCCAATAAAACCTTACTGAAATCAGTTATCTTGCAGCAAGTGATGAATCAAGAGCAATTTTATTGACTATTGCAGTCTGAAAGTGTATATTTTTACAGATTTTTATCACGTACGTATTAATTTTTCCCATATCATATCAGTGCTATTCCTTTGCATCATCTTTCAATAAAATTCCATGTTTACTCTCTGATATCAGTGACCTGACACATCATTTCATTACCCAAGAGTGTTTGTGAGTAGTTATACAGTACTGCACTCTAAAAGACATTGTATCTCTGTACCTTTTTACTTTTTATTACTTTTTARAATTTACTTTTATATCTTTCGTGACTATGTGAAATTATTTCAGATGTTAAAAAGATAAACGACGGAGGAATAAGCCTTACAGCCCATTTGATTATTAAGTCTGTACTAAAATAGACTTAGACCTTGCAAATTTTGTGTTGTGCTGGCTCTGTTCTGAGTGTCCTTGTGGCTGGATGTGTCCACAGACAAGGCTGTAAATACAATCAGAAATCTGTCTTGTACATGATACAGATTCAAATTTTCCACGTGTGCTGAGTCTGCAGAAGGGCACATTGTTGARCACAATGCATTGTCCTCTGTTATATTAAATAGTCCATGAAAATGTGAAGCAATACAGCATGACAGCTTTTTAACTATCCTGGGCAGCAGCACCTCTAGATTTACTCTCAATGGAAAGACACAAAGGGGAGAAAAATCCCAAGCTGAACTAATTTATTTGTGTGTGTGCAGCAGTTCTCCATTTGTGGGCTCTTGCAAGGTGCCTGGTGTAGAGCATTCATCTCATTTTCTGTTAGGACTTGTGCTTTCTGTCTGGCACGAGGCAGCCACAGCCGATGTTTTGAGTGCTGCTTTCAGCAACTGATTGATACCAACGCAGTTATCAGTTCCCATTCCTATTATGTATCCCGTTCTGTCTGTGACATATTTTGGTGTTGATCAAGTCCAGTCACTGCCTTTTGAATGAAATGAGCAGAATATTGGTACAATCTCATTCATTATTTAGATAGTGTGTTTGGTGTTGAAGCCCATAAAGCTTAGGATTTTCAACCATTTTGCATAGCTTTTAGGGCCTGCACTGGCCCTTGAAAGAACACTGATTTTGCATAAATGTATTTGCCCCCTTTCCACATTTTTTTATCTATAGATATAGATATATATCTATATATAGATATATTTAGATATAGATATAGTTTTTCTTATCTATAGATATAGAAATTATCATACCTACCTAGTCTTTATGTTTTCCTGGTGTGTGCAGCCCTTAAACTTTTTCCAGTCTTACCCTTTTTATGTGGTTCATAACAAAGCTATAATTTACCATCATAAAAGCGTTCTAGGCCCTAATTTTTCTCTGTAACTACTAGAAACCAAATTCCCAGCAGCAGAATGAGATTTCTCCCTGCAAATATATGAGTTGCTCATGTAAAATATTTACTAATCCCCTCTGGTAGTCTCCTCCCCATCTCCATGCTTACCTCTAAAGAGAAGAGCGATGTTGTTAATTCACAGCAGGAGCAGCCAGCTTCAGCAATGTACTTTGTGTACTTTGACAAATATGCTGCTAAACCTGCRCTAACAAACCAGTAAAGTCTCCACTGTGTTTTTCAGCCATTGGTAGTGATTTGGTGTTTGTTTCCTTCAGCTCTGGTCTCTGCTGGTTAACTTAATTTCCATCTAATTTGCTGGTTGCAATTGCTGTGTGTTTACTATGGAACTGCAAATTGTGTTCCCCAACTCCTTAAGATACAAAACTATTATAAAACTAAGATATGAAACTATAAAATTGACACACAATCTTTTATTCAGTATAAGCATACAAAAGAGTAAAATTTATGTTTCAGAGGCAGGCTCCAGTACAATTAATTGGGCCTTTTATTGGCTTTAGATTTCTGTAATATTTTCTCCATGAGGATATGCTTAAGGAATGTTTCAAATGGTAGCCATGGACTTATTAAGGTATCCTTCATGCTGCACCTTGTAACAGTGCTCTGGGAATGAATTTTCACTCATTTATTGCTTTTGATCGGTATATTCTGAAATGCTCATCTAAGAATTTTCTTGTATTTCCTGTGCAAGAACCAAAGGAGCAACAAAATGAAACCTCTGCGCTCTGTTTGAAAGCAGCATATGTGTTACTCTTCCTAAATGTAATAAATCCTGTCAGCAGATTGCATGTTTATTTAATGCATCATGGTTTGTCAGAGACATTTCTGATGGTGTCATTGAGTTAAAGGTGCTTTAGATTCAAAACTTCAGCTGATGAGCAGTCAGGCACTCTGGAAGATTCATGGCATTTGTGGCATGGCGTGGCGAGAACAGCAAATACTATGAGTGGAACAAATTGTGACTGCAATTTGAAGGAGAAGACTGCCTTTTTTCTAAATCCATTTCCTAACAGTGCTCTGGGAACCTAATCTTAGGAATCCTGTTACTAATCAGAACACCTGCATACTTTGACTGTAGAAATATGCACGGGCAGCAAGCTGGGTCTTTTGAAAACAAGTATGAGAGGAGACTATTGGCATAAAATTTGTCTTCAGGAGTAAYAGAGATTATAAACTCTCAGATCCCTCAGGCCTTTTGAACTGGTTCTTGCTTAAAGCCTTTCAGTAAACATGAATAGCTCGACAACATACAATTTCTTCTATGGGAAAAAAAAAAGCTTTTATTGCTATCTGGACTGCTGTGCTTGTGAAAATATCAACACTATTGTGTTTGTAGGCTTAGATGTGTCTTCAGTCTTCTACCTCAAGTGGCTGCTCACTGATGTTTTTGCATGCTCTTCACTTTTTGGTGATATCATTCATGTTGTGTGAAAGGGTAAAAAAGGCTAGGAGGGAAGGAGTAAAAATACTTAAAAAAATTAAAAATGCTTGCCAAAAATCAGTGGGAAGGAGTGAGAAGAGTTGCCRTGACAAGCTCCAGCATTGTACCTCTGAAGAATTGCTTTACACATTTGACACCCTTGCAGTTTCTGCGGTGATTATCGTGTGGTTTCATTCTTAGTTTAATTTGTGTTTTTATAGATACATCACAGAGGGATACTCTTTTRGAACAGAAGCCTTTTTGCATCTATACCTGTGACAAATGCAGGGTTTTAATAATTATGAACTAAATTCTCCATAAGCTTACATGATGAGCATGCAGGGTGGTTTCTCTGACACTAACAGAGCTTCTTTCTGCTGTTTTTTTTTTTAATAAAAGTTTCAGAAGGAAATATGTCAGTCTTGTRAAGAACTCTTTAAAAAGAAAATATTTAGGAGGAGAATATCTGAGTTTGGCTTTGTAAATTTAGAAGTTAATCCCTTCAGTGTGGAGAACATACTGGGAGGAAAAAGAGGGACATCTGAGACTGACAATATTCAGGAGATAAAAAGGATAATTAAAATTATGAGAATCTCCTAAMTGTAACTTTATGCTTATGTTAAATGAGAATGCTATACTTCATAAATTATTCCCTCCTTTTAAATTTTATCAGCAAATATAAAAAAAAAGTGATTCTGGAACACCTTGAATTTCTTTTTAACATTGCAGTTTGGCTTATTAACTATAGGAATAACTATTCACACATCCCTAGTAAAAAAACATTTGCTTTGAATGCAAGCATGAAAGATCCCTATGGGTTTTTAGAGGTGGCTGTTTACTTATGAACACAGACTGGAGTTTGATCCTCCAATATCTGAGACTGCAGAGAATGTTGYAGTTGTACTCTGCTATTGTGGAGCTGGTGACCATCATTATGAAATCATTGGCAATTAATTTGGCCCCTGATATTTTCCTGTAGCCTTATGCACAGGAATCATTGGAGAACAGTTGTTCCTGGTCTCAGTTGTGATTACCTGTTCCTCGTTTCGTATCAGATCCATGTTAAACACTGGGCTGGATGCTTAGCTCAGAAATTGGCAATTTTCTCCAGATGAAGAGCTGAATCACTATTTTTTATTTTCACTATTTTGCTTATTAACAACTCTAATGTTTGTAACTGGTTTACTATTGAACCAGTTTGATTTCCTTTTCCTCAGAGACTTGCAATGCAGTCCAGTCACTCACCAGCCCCAGATGTGAGTGTACATCAGCTCTCTCTTCTGCCTGATTATTCCTGTTAGCAGTCATTAACTGGATTCCTCACTGAGCTTTACATTGAGATGCTCAACACCATATGGTATTTACTTTAGCAACTGAAGGATCAATGTGTGTAATGGACTAATGAATGTGATGGATGAGCATGTAAGTAACTCCTTTGTCTGTCTCTGATCATCTGTGGAGACCATAATGTTTTCCTTTTAGCTCAAGCAGCTAAAGTTTGACGATACACAGTCTGTTGGTTTGCACAAATTAGGAATTAGAGCTATAATCTTAGTTAAATCCCAGAAAAAAGGCACAAAATGAAGCTTCTCTTGACAACATAGAAGCAAACAAATGATGATTTCCCAGCTGTATCAGTCCAGCAAGCTCTGTGATCAATAACTCTGCCTTTGTTGGTCACAGGGTTGCCTTTACAACTTTTTTCCTGAATATYTGCCTTGTCTGGGAAGCAGAGTCCAGGCATCCTGTGACATGTGCATCACTCTCTGGTCAGATCTCAAACTGTGCAGATTATTCTGCACATGTTATTAGTAATTCTGCTTGCTGCTCCTAGAAGCACAGCTGGAGTTACACTAGTAGAAAAAAGTTGGCTTTTTGGAAGGTTTGGTACGGCCTGTCATCCCTGCTTAAAAATTATCAAATGATACATTTATAATATACAAACATAGTTTCTATTGATTATGACAATGATAAACTATGAAGAAACTCCTACCAGTAGTTAAAATGGTCTATGAATATATATTAACACTAATTGGCTACTTAGTAAGCAAAAAACCCCACTCATAAACTACAGAATATATGAAAAAGATGCAGGAAATCTCACATAGTTGTGAAAGAATTCATATACTGTTTCCTATTTTCAGCCTAAACAGTGCAGCCTGTTGATGTTATTTTCCACATATATTTTCCACCATTGTGATAGTGTTCAGCTTCATTTTGGTCTAATCCACTGATTGAAAGCAGGGGAGGGTAATTGGGAGCTGAAAAAAAGTTCATATATGTTTGTGGTGTCAGGAACATACCTGCCATTAACTATAATAAGGGGGAAAATCCAACAAGTTTTCTGAAGGGATAGAATGAGAAAAAAACCCTTTTTCTACTGACTGTTTAAAATATTAAGTCACTAATTAAGTGACTGAGGATATGCCTCTGTCTTCTTAWGTATTTGTCAAAACCCTTCTTAGTAAGAAGGGTGTTAATTGACCACGTTTTAGGAATAGAAAACGTGATCAGGAATTGTCAGGTTGGGCCATAAATATAGAAATAAGGGCAAAATTAGCATTCTCATTTGATGAACACAAGATGACAGAATYAGAATATTTTATCTTAATCCATACACTCTTGTTTACCATCTGGTGCTTTTTGAAGCCGCATCCTCTGATTCTTCTGAACTGATAGATTATGTGATATTTTAAGCATTGAATATGCAGACTATATAAAAKAGATTGAACTTCTTGCATTGAATTTCTCAGGATAAAATGTACAGCCTTTATAAGCTATGTCTCCTTCTCTTTCCACCCCCAGGATAATGTTCAGAGTTTCAACTCCAGCCCACTGCCTGAAACACAGAACACTTGCTATTATATAAGACGCTTCAATTTGATGTGATTTTCCTGCTCATGTTATTTTTCATATTTAACTTTCACTGCTCTTAGATGATCTTTTGTTGAAATTAARAGAAGAACATATGAGAGGGACGGGGTCACTGTGTCCTTTTACCTGTAGCATTTGCAACAGATGATACAGAGCTTTACAGAACAACTTTTCCAAGAAAAATTTGGGGTAGCACTCAGTTCATGGAAATAAAATTATAGCTACATGTGTGTTTTGGTGGCTACACTGTTGGTTAGTTTTAAGGTAGGAGGGGCTGTGAAAAGTTGGACATAATGGTCATATTTGATGGTTTATTTTAAAGGAAGGCTGTGAAAAGATGGACATGGTGGTCATATTAAGAATGATATAAATGTCTCTTTTAAAGGTTTTGTTTGAGAAGCAAGTGAATAATGTGTGTGGTTGTAAATGTGGCTAACTGTGATTTATGRGTGTGTGTATCCTTTTAAGTCACAAGAGACTTTTTATAACTGAGGAAGGATTTAAGAATCAGCTAAGCTCTGAGATGACTACAGACTTTCCATTAGATATAAAAATTTCAGTTTCATAGATACAGAGGACATTTTTTTTTGTCTCTGCAGCTAACACACACTAAAATGCTGTGTTAAAATGGGATTCTTACTCCTTGTTGGATTGATATCCACAAATTTTGTCCATGCATCTACTACTACATGTTGCTGACAGTAATCCTGGAAACAATCCTTTTGCAGCTGCCAGCACAGAAGTATTATAGCAAAACAAATGTGTTTTAGACATCCTTATTCTCCAGTTTGTGCACGGTATAAAATCAGAGCACAAAAATATTGCAGAATCCCAAGGTTTGCCACAGGGTTGGGCCTAAACCAGTGGCTTTTAGCCATCCTTGCAAAGTTCTCCCTTATGGTTCTCCCACCAGYCATAACACCACAGCTGAGGCAGCAGCTACACTATAATTATCTGCACAGTCTGCAGTTGTGGAGAAAAGAAAAATCACAGAGCGTGCTAAGGATGCTTCATATAGGATTAACCTCACTTGTTTCAAAAATGTAAAGATCTTTGAAAGATGTTAATTAAAAAAAGAGAGAGAAAAATGGCAGTCTAGGAAAATAGTCTTTTCTCCTTCTTTTTTTTCCCTTGAGATGGAATATACTCCTCTCTTTAATTAGAATTCTCCTAGACATGAGATTGCTTGAAAAATACAGATTATGACAGTAGCACTTTTCCTATTCATCTACCTATCTTCTCTCCCTTATTTTCCATTTCAGTGGTGAGCAGGTAGGTTTGAATGGAGATGATCTGCAACTCTTCAGACAGCAGAGGCCTCCATGACATCTCAGTTTCTGTGAKGTCAGCAGGTCTGTCAGGAAAGGTRAAAGCACAATTGTGTGAGAAAAAGGGAAGCRAAAGCTGCAGTTAGATTGCTGAGGGAGCTTCTGCATGCCTCTTTTCACCTGATTCAAAAATTCAAGGATGATGCCCTGTAGGAGCAATTTTCCTGCCCAGAATCTCTGGAGAGATAAGCTGCTTTAACAATAGCATTAAAACAAGCATCCAAGAGAGGCTTAAGTTTTAGTACAAACATTATAAAATAAAATCTATTACAATAAATGRCAGGAAAGCATGTGGTTAGTCAACAGCTAAAAAAAGGTGATGGACTTCCTCTAAATGCAGATTAGAATAACCTGTTTATTTAATAAAYAAAGAATCCCTGTTATAATGCTTTAGCTTCCATGAGTAAAGTAGTTCAGCCCAGGCTTACGTGAATCCATATGTGGTCTTTTCTTGTATGTTTGCATTATTTTTTACACACTGTCATATTTTCTGGAGCTATTTTTTTCCTGTTTTCATCATCCTCATATATGTAAAGGAAGCAGGAAGATACATGACTTTTTCTCATGTCAAAATCAGTCTGATGGCATGAAAATAAGTGACCCCTTAAACTGCATTGTTTTCTTTTCCTTGGCCCAGTGATTTTTAGGACTTGTTTCACCGTGAAATGAAAAGCTGCAATGACATGAAAGTGCCAATGTTTGATCTAAGGCATGAGCAAAGCTGTTCTGCAGCTTTTGCATTTCATGCATTGYGTGACCACAAGAAAAAACCTGCTCCTGTCTCAGAGGTGATTGTCTCAGCATTTGTTTCTGTGTTTTCAATACCTCTTTAGAAGMGTGATGGGCTCACAGATAGAAGGAAAAACAGATGATCCAGGAATTTCAGTCTTTTCCAGTTGAGATTTGATATTTGTCAGCCTGAACATGAACATGTTCTCTGTGTGTTGTTCTCTCACAACCCYTCTTGACCTCCTTTGCAGTCTACTTTGGCCTATGACAATTCTTCGTATTTCTTTTTAAAGGCACTGATACAGAAGATGAAAAACTACCTGATTTCTCATCCTACTTTTCCTTGTTGGAGCTCCAAGTTTTCATTCTTGCCTCTCTTTCCCGATGTGCTGTTTAATTTCAGGTCCAAGCTTGCAGTATCACTACACATTTCTCCTGACATACCCCAAAGCACAAATGTATGTGTTTCAAATCAATTGAATTTATTCTGGTTGCCTCAAATGAAAAACCAAACATTTCACTTGTGGTTTTGGCAGGAAAAATAGATGAGATTGGTTGTGTGCTCACAAGCCTCTGAATGCTGTAGGAGACCTCTTGAGAATTCAAGTACTGGTACTAACTAAGCCATCGTGGGCCTATCCCTTTCCCTTTTTAGAGCTGATTCTGTAGCACAGATCACCTTTAGCTGTGATAATGAGTTGCTTACTTTCCTGCATGACTCTTTATTTACCTCTCATATTTAAACTCTACTTTTCTTCATCATCAAGTCTGCTTCATCTTTCCCAGCTGTATTCATTTCTCATTCTAGCCTTCATTGCCTTGACTTCATTGTGCAATACTGAGGCCACCTATCCCACAACATAAATTATTTTCTATGTTTTTGGCTGGCATTTGGGGAGAAGGGAAGTGTTATCCACCAAGGGCAAATTAGCTAAAAACTCTACCTTTCTGGGATGCACTGCAAAACTTTTCACCATCTGTCACACAGATCCAGAACCAGACATGAAGAAGGAAGAAAAGTAAAAAGCAAGAGTAAAATTACAGCTTGGAGGTTGCTACTGGTATTTTAAATCTGGGAATTTAACTAAAGATTCTGAAATAGTTCTAGTGAATAGTTCTAGTTCTAAAGTGAATCCAACTTTGAATTTACTTGGGGTTTAATCTGTGGTCCTCTATTTTATGATAAATCAGCTCTTCAAGGTATTGGTCATGACACTCTAATGGATACTGTCGTAAACTGAAGTGGTGTTTGCTTTTTTTTCCAGATCAGTAAAGCTGATTAAAAAAAAGCTGATGCATTCATTTCAGACCCATTGCCAGTTTTGGTTCGTTGATAACAAAGGTGAGCAAATGTGACGGGCTGGCAGTTGAGAACAAGCTCTTACAAAGGCAGATTTTTTTTTCCTGTGCATAAAAGTAGAACAGTCTGCCACCTTACAGAGGAAGGAGAAACCCAAGGCAATGCCAGAACAAAACAATGAAGGGTTCCACGTGCCACTAACTGCCATTTCAGTGAACAGACCTGCAGTTCCTAAGGATAACAGCTTTAATGTTAACATTTTCAAAGTTGAATGTGGTCAAAATCTTGGTCCAGATCAAAGCAAAAGTCCCTTGCCTTTTTTCGCATGTACATTTTCTTTCATGGGGGWATTTTTGTCATATTATATGAGTTAGCTAAATAGGAGTAAATTATTCCATTTCAGGAATAATCTARTATTCTAATCACATGACCAATTCTACCTTTTCCAGCCCTAAATTGTCTCAGTGGATACATGGGATTAACTCCTTTTGTGTGGTAGCCTTCCAGATACCTAAAAGACATATGAAACACTTGGGAAATCAATGTACAAGTATGCCTAACAAATATAAAAATATCCAAAATATTTGTCTCATTTGAGAATTGTTACCTGAATATAAACCATGGCTTATATCATGCTAGTGGCAAAATACAGCTTGTCACAAGCCAATTTTGATGTTTTTATCAGTAATTAATTAATTAATACTTCCCTAAGTATTAACTAATAGGGATTTAGTTATTAGCTAACAATTTATAATAATAATATTAGTTATTATTTAGTAATTAGTTAATACTTCCTGCCTCCCCTCAGGACTTTTATTAAAAAGAGTAAGGGGTTTTAATACTGATTTGTGAGTCAAAAGTTCTCTTTCTTACTCATCTTCTAATGTTTGCCTTTATGAACTGAGCTGTTCCTGAGCACTTTCTACCTGCTCCTGTCACATGTTCTTTGTGCAGTCCATGATACCCAACCCTGAGATGACAGCAGAGCTAACAATATTGAATACAGCTTGGATTTTCCTTTGTCTTAGTTTCTGCTCAAGCTGTGGTCTTTGACAATGTCTTTTTGGTCCCTGTAATATGGTATGAGAGTTGAAAAATCAATGGAAAAAAGCGTTAATTATTGATAATCGCTTCACAGGACTTTCTGTATTTCATTTTCTGCCTTAATGGATTCATGCTCCAATGTGCACTGGTCCCTCAATACCCTTAGTGAAACCATGGCCTGTGCAAATCAAGAGATAGTTTCCATGGCTTTAATAGGATCACAGATTCATTTTGCTCAGAGGAGTTTCCATAATCACACCCTAAAGCAGGAGATGTAAGGCTGTGCAAGCCTCTGGTGACTTCAGTTCTGGTGGCTCTCACCCGCCCTTTCTTTACTTTTTATTTCTGTACTTCTAAAAAGGGAAATCTGGCATGTGACTTTGCACAATCTGTTGTGCAGGGCTTACAGCTCCCCTCAAGAATTCTTTTTTTAGCATGAGATAGGTATATGCAGTCACATACAATATGATATACCAGTATTTTGTTCTGTTAATCTGTATGACAGAAATAGAATATGTTTGGCATATGTTCTTTTGGTAACTTCAGCGTAGGGTCTCTTGTTAATGAGCAATATCAACACATAAAACCCATTTTTTAGGTCCCTGAGAAACCCCTTTCTGAATTTCTTCTGCTGGTAGTTTTTTAAAATCTTTTATCTTGTATGTGTATGTTCCTTGGGGAAGGGCCCATTTCTGACTTGTTCTGTTTTTTTTTGGTTTTTTTTTTTTTACAATTAGAGTGTATCAAGCACACTGATTAACACTTCAAATTGCTATGGACCCACACAAAAGCAGCAATAGCCCTATGGCATGACTTAAAAAGGAGATATGTTTTCTGAATATGAACAATGCCTTGAAATGGAAGCTTGTTCTATATTTTATTACCATTTTTCCTACCTACAAATATGTCTTTTCTGCACTTGAAATTCCTGTTGCAGGCCATAAACCATAAAGCATTCCTTACAAGGTTTCCCTGTTGCCATTTAGACTCCACAGTGTTTGCCTGAGACTTTTACAATGTCTGAAGAAAGAAGTGAAAAATGTGCATGAAGGGATAGTGCTGTACTTTTTCTTTCCCTGTTGCAGTTTTTATCTGGCAAATAGCATGAAGTGCAAACTGAATTTTGTGCAGTAGGAAAGACAAAAGAAGGAGAAAAATTTGAAGCAGAACGAGATGTAAAGTCTGATGAGAAACTTTATGTTTTTATGTATGCCATTAATATTCATTTTTGATTTAAAAGGGAAAACCATGGTGGTGGTTCCCATTTTTCATTTTAGGAAGAAATGATTCCCTTTGTTTTTCATACCAATGTCGTTCAGGAGTTTTGAGAACTTTGCTTGTGCAAGTACTGGTTTGGAGGTGTTTCTGTACTCCAGCCTGATCAGAAGCACCAAGTATTTTGCAGTGTGTGCTTTACATAAAAAATATATATTTTTTTAAAGTTCAGTGTAATCTCCCAGAACTTTGGTGCTAGCAGCTAGCATGCATCTT
>NW_026624178.1:95627-116009 GCF_030028575.1 Malurus melanocephalus
CTACTTTTCCTTGTTGGAGCTCCAAGTTTTCATTCTTGCCTCTCTTTCCCGATGTGCTGTTTAATTTCAGGTCCAAGCTTGCAGTATCACTACACATTTCTCCTGACATACCCCAAAGCACAAATGTATGTGTTTCAAATCAATTGAATTTATTCTGGTTGCCTCAAATGAAAAACCAAACATTTCACTTGTGGTTTTGGCAGGAAAAATAGATGAGATTGGTTGTGTGCTCACAAACCTCTGAATGCTGTAGGATACCTCTTGAGAATTCGAGTACTGGTACTAACTAAGCCATCGTGGGCCTATCCCTTTCCCTTTTTAGAGCTGATTCTGTAGCACAGATCACCTTTAGCTGTGATAATGAGTTGCTTACTTTCCTGCATGACTCTTTATTTACCTCTCATATTTAAACTCTACTTTTCTTCATCATCAAGTCTGCTTCATCTTTCCCAGCTGTATTCATTTCTCATTCTAGCCTTCATTGCCTTGACTTCATTGTGCAATACTGAGGCCACCTATCCCACAACATAAATTATTTTYTATGTTTTTGGCTGGCATTTGGGGAGAAGGGAAGTGTTATCCACCAAGGGCAAATTAGCTAAAAACTCTACCTTTCTGGGATGCACTGCAAAACTTTTCACCATCTGTCACACAGATCCAGAACCAGACATGAAGAAGGAAGAAAAGTAAAAAGCAAGAGTAAAATTACAGCTTGGAGGTTGCTACTGGTATTTTAAATCTGGGAATTTAACTAAAGATTCTGAAATAGTTCTAGTGAATAGTTCTAGTTCTAAAKTGAATCCAACTTTGAATTTACTTGGGGTTTAATCTGTGGTCCTCTATTTTATGATAAATCAGTTCTTCAAGTTATTGGTCATTACACTCTGATGGATATTGTCATAAACTGAAGTGGTGTTTGCTTTTTTTTCCAGATCAGTAAAGCTGATTAAAAAAAAGCTGATGCATTCATTTCAGACCCATTGCCAGTTTTGGTTCGTTGATAACAAAGGTGAGCAAATGTGACGGGCTGGCAGTTGAGAACAAGCTCTTACAAAGGCAGATTTTTTTTTCCTGTGCATAAAAGTAGAACAGTCTGCCACCTTACAGAGGAAGGAGAAACCCAAGGCAATGCCAGAACAAAACAATGAAGGGTTCCACGTGCCACTAACTGCCATTTCAGTGAACAGACCTGCAGTTCCTAAGGATAACAGCTTTAATGTTAACATTTTCAAAGTTGAATGTGGTCAAAATCTTGGTCCAGATCAAAGCAAAAGTCCCTTGCCTTTTTTCGCATGTACATTTTCTTTCATGGGGGAATTTTTGTCATATTATATGAGTTAGCTAAATAGGAGTAAATTATTCCATTTCAGGAATAATCTAGTATTCTAATCACATGACCAATTCTACCTTTTCCAGCCCTAAATTGTCTCAGTGGATACATGGGATTAACTCCTTTTGTGTGGTAGCCTTCCAGATACCTAAAAGACATATGAAACACTTGGGAAATCAATGTACAAGTATGCCTAACAAATATAAAAATATCCAAAATATTTGTCTCATTTGAGAATTGTTACCTGAATATAAACCATGGCTTATATCATGCTAGTGGCAAAATACAGCTTGTCACAAGCCAATTTTGATGTTTTTATCAGTAATTAATTAATTAATACTTCCCTAAGTATTAACTAATAGGGATTTAGTTATTAGCTAACAATTTATAATAATAATATTAGTTATTATTTAGTAATTAGTTAATACTTCCTGCCTCCCCTCAGGACTTTTATTAAAAAGAGTAAGGGGTTTTAATACTGATTTGTGAGTCAAAAGTTCTCTTTCTTACTCATCTTCTAATGTTTGCCTTTATGAACTGAGCTGTTCCTGAGCACTTTCTACCTGCTCCTGTCACATGTTCTTTGTGCAGTCCATGATACCCAACCCTGAGATGACAGCAGAGCTAACAATATTGAATACAGCTTGGATTTTCCTTTGTCTTAGTTTCTGCTCAAGCTGTGGTCTTTGACAATGTCTTTTTGGTCCCTGTAATATGGTATGAGAGTTGAAAAATCAATGGAAAAAAGCGTTAATTATTGATAATCGCTTCACAGGACTTTCTGTATTTCATTTTCTGCCTTAATGGATTCATGCTCCAATGTGCACTGGTCCCTCAATACCCTTAGTGAAACCATGGCCYGTGCAAATCAAGAGATAGTTTCCATGGCTTTAATAGGATCACAGATTCATTTTGCTCAGAGGAGTTTCCATAATCACACCCTAAAGCAGGAGATGTAAGGCTGTGCAAGCCTCTGGTGACTTCAGTTCTGGTGGCTCTCACCCGCCCTTTCTTTACTTTTTATTTCTGTACTTCTAAAAAGGGAAATCTGGCATGTGACTTTGCACAATCTGTTGTGCAGGGCTTACAGCTCCCCTCAAGAATTCTTTTTTTAGCATGAGATAGGTATATGCAGTCACATACAATATGATATACCAGTATTTTGTTCTGTTAATCTGTATGACAGAAATAGAATATGTTTGGCATATGTTCTTTTGGTAACTTCAGCGTAGGGTCTCTTGTTAATGAGCAATATCAACACATAAAACCCATTTTTTAGGTCCCTGAGAAACCCCTTTCTGAATTTCTTCTGCTGGTAGTTTTTTAAAATCTTGTATGTGTATGTTCCTTGGGGAAGGGCCCATTTCTGACTTGTTCTGGGTTGTTTTTTTTTACAAATAGAGTGTATCAAGCACACTGATTAACACTTAAAATTGCTACGGACCCACACAAAAGCAGCAATAGTCCTATGGCATGATTTATAAAGGGGATATGTTTTCTGAATATGAACAATGCCTTGAAATGGAAGCTTGTCCTATATTTTATTACCATTTTTTCCTACCTACAAATATGTCTTTTCTGCACTTGAAATTCCTGTTGCAGGCCATAAACCATAAAGCATTCCTTACAAGGTTTCCCTGTTGCCATTTAGACTCCACAGTGTTTGCCTGAGACTTTTACAATGTCTGAAGAAAGAAGTGAAAAATGTGCATGAAGGGATAGTGCTGTACTTTTTCTTTCCCTGTTGCAGTTTTTATCTGGCAAATAGCATGAAGTGCAAACTGAATTTTGTGCAGTAGGAAAGACAAAAGAAGGAGAAAAATTTGAAGCAGAACAAGACGTAAAGTCTGATGAGCAACTTTATGTTTTTATGTATGCCATTAATATCCTTTTTTGATTTAAAAGGGAAAACCATGGTGGTGGTTCCCATTTTTCATTTGAGGCATAAATGATTCTCTTTGTTTTTCATACCAATGTTGTTCAGGAGCTTTGAGAACTTTGCTTTTGCAAGTACTGATTTGGAGGTGTTTCTGTACTCCAACCTGATCAGAAGCACCGAGTATTTTGCAGTGTGTGCTTTAAATAAAGGATATATATATTTTTTTAAATTCAGTGTAATCTCCCAGAACTTTGGTGCTAGCAGCTAGCATGCATCTTACTTGAAAGATTTTTCTATGTAAACGACAGGTTTATTTTTCAGACAGCAGATACAAGTGTTATTCTACAAGTTCTGAATATATTTTGATGAACTGTAACTGGTAAAAAAAAAAAAAAAGATCTTTTGGGTTTCCATCTCCCACATTAAGTTGATTAAATACTGTTCACATTTGCTTTTAGAGTCTTTAAAATCCATGAGGATGTTCACCTTAGTTGTGAATTATGTAACTGTTGGAAAACTGTCCTATGTGTATCCAAACTTGAAGATTTTTTAAATTATGCATAATTTTCATCACACTTACTATATTTACATGAAATAACTTTGTCATGAGACATAAAGCCCACCTAAAAGGTAAGGCAACTTGTAATTCAAATCGAGAACAGCAGAAGGTCTAAAAGCAGATATTTTGCCAGTTTAATTGTAATCATAATTTTAGTTCACTTGAATCATGATTCATTGGGAAAAAAAGCTGTTTACTTTGGGAAATAGAGATAGTAATTAACTAATGCAAAGGGGTTAGTAAATCATAAATGCACTTACAGGGCTTACAAAGCCTATCTTTATCTGCTGTGTAACTGTAGAATGCACTYATTTGTATCAGCCTGCTTGGCTTACCCCTGATGTCGTCCCCATGAATAGTTTTTATTTCTCACGATTGTAACCCCAGACTGCCATCAGACAATGTCTTAGCTCTCGTTTCCCTCCAGCCATGCTGAGGTGTTTTTGTTGCTGSTGGGGCTGTGTTTCCCACAGCAGCATCCTGGTGAGTTTGCCAGCCCCAGCAGTGAGATGACAGGTGTAAAATGTCTCATGGAAACTATGAAACCGAGTACCTTTAGCTTCAGTACTTCAGCATTTTAGTTCTTACTGCACAAATATTTTTAAGTAGTGTCAATGCTGTCTATTGAGAGCTTTTATGCAGGTTTTTCTCATCTGTGCTGCAACGTTGAGTTTGATATTTTTGGTATTCTCTCCACTAGATCCTTTTGCAAGCCTTGTAATTTCTATTAATTTATGTCTATACAAGGAAATAAATATTTCATCGTGAGGATGATTTTCCAGAGTAAGGTATGCAGCTGGCAAGTAACTGTTACACTTTTCATASGCATAGCAGGTACCTAATAGGTCTAAATGTTTAGTCTTCTTGTGGATACACTAAATAATTAATGGMTAAAAAGTGTGTCYGTGGTAGTACAGCTCATTATCATCYCTCKCAGGTATGCATTTCTCMACAATAAACACCTAWATTGTGAAAAGGCCCATGGTTACAACAAGCACAGGTAAGAGATGCCTCCTCCTGAATGGGTTTTTCAATTTTAATGACTCGGAGGTCATCAACCTGCAAGCACACAGGTGGTTGTTGTGGCAAGCCACATCCAATTCATGTGCCAAAATATAAAAAAGACCCTTTCATAGGTTTGGTATTTCCTTTCATAAAACCTTTTAATTTTATTTCCATGACTGTATATGAGAGGCAATAAATGAAGTCTATAAATACACTGTTAAAGGAGGTGTTAATGCTCGCAACTCACAAATTTAAGATCAACAGTAAGACAAAGAAGCCTTTAGTCTGCAAAGCCTGGCCAGCATTAGTGTTAGAGAAGTTGTTATTATAAAATTCTGTATTTTTTCATTTTGGAAGGATCTCTTCTGGCACGATTCAAGACAGATGATGACTGGTACATTGCTGGTGATGATTGCCCTGACATGGGGTGGATGAGTTGGGGCTACTGACCCCCCTAAAGGGGCTACAAGAGAGCTGGAGAGGGGCTTTTTGAAAGGGCTTGGGGTGACAGAACAAGGGGGAATGGCTTTAAACTGACACAGAGCAGGGTTACATTGAATTAGGAAGGAATTCTTCACTGTGAGGGTGGTGAGGCCCTGGCACAGGCTGCCCAGAGAAACTCTGGGTGCCCCATGCATGGAAATGTTCAAGGCCAGGTTGGATGGGGTCTGAGCAACCTGGGACAGTGGAAGGTGTCCCTGCCCATGAACTTTAAGGTCCCTTCTAACCCAAACCACTCCATGATTCTATGACCAATTCAAAATGAGGAAAAAAAGTTCTCTTATTATACTACTACTGATGGCCAGGATGAGAGTATCTCCTATTTAGTCCATTTTTATTTTAATTTTTTGGAGATTACTCCCCACAGGTTTGAAAATCATTCTACTCATCAGAATTCGTTTAGCTAAACAAAAACGCCTTTGAATAAAATGCCAACAACCTGTTAAATTCATGTGCCATTAATTCATACATAAATGTTGTTGTTCTTTGTATATGTTCTAAAAGTAGAAATTACTTGTACTTGAATGTTTTATTAGAGTGTTTATGAAACAGACTTTCTAACTTTTTAACAGTCTGRGGCTATTTAAAAGCAAATAGGGCAATAGCAAGTGCGTTTTACATTGTTTGCTGGAAAAAATTAGTCTCGACTTTTTTGCTTGTCCAAAATTAGATTAAAAAAAATTAGAATAAGAATGCTTTGGGAATACGTAAAATACAGTAATTTCTATTTAAAGCAACAATGAAAATATCACATTAATAATAACAACAATAATGGAGATTAAAGTTCAGTGTTTAACACAAATCTTTTTATACCCGAGCCTCCAAATCCTTAACTAGTTTTCTTCCCAAAGTCTCTGCATACTTATACTGGAATAAATTGTATCTATCTCAACATTCAGCTGAGTCACTGTGAGATTGATTATTTCAGTTGCTTTGCTTCTTTTCTGTAGCATTTATTTACCAAAATGCTTGCACCTTACTTGACATATAAATCAGAAGTAAAATTCCCACACTGATATTCAGCTGAAAATAAGAACAAAAATGTTTTATATCAAAAGAATAGAGATTATGATTCTTTCTTATCAATAAGTGATATTTATTCTGTGGGCCCATGTTTTTCTTATGGCATCCTGGCTAAGGACATGTTGATGAAGGCAGCAAGGGATTTAAGGGGCTAAAGAAAACAAGWTATTTTACCACTGTGAAATTTTAGTGGTCTAATAAAAAATCATCAGGGATAAACCTTTTTTCAGATTGCAACATATATTGGACAAAAAGGTGTCACATATGAATATTTGATCTTCAACAGAAAAAAAAGAACAAGAAGAAACTAAAGAACAGAAACCTTTAATAACAGTACTAGCTATATGTTCTTTAAAAATATGAATCTTTTGGTTTTTTGGTTTTTTTTTTCTATTTTCTTTTTGCCCCAAGCTCTGAGACTAGGCTCTTTAACCCTGTGGCTCCAACAGTTAGTAAAAATTCCCGAGGGAGATTTTCCCTGGAATATAAYGCAACCAGAAACAATTGCAGAGCTGCAGGCAGCTCCTTGAAAAACAAGACAGCATTTGTTAGTCAACTGGAATTCAACGTGAGAAGCCTCCAGGGCAGTGTCACTTAGGGAGTGGTGAGGAGATGTGGATTTCAGTGGTGTTGGCACACCTGCTAAATGCAGAAAGATCCAGGAATGGACATAAACTGACTCTTCCTTTTGGTTTTTTTATTTTTTTTTTTTGTGCCCTGAAGACATAGTCCACGTTCAGGTGACAAAATATCGTCAGATTTCTAAAGAAGGAGGAAATTTTAACCTGATGCCGTGTGATCTGGATGCAGTGCCTATAAAAACATCTGTGAAATTAAGTCCAGCTAAAACAGCCCTGTTGAGGCAGATGAACACAGCTTSCTCTCTGTGAGACCAGAGCACAGAGGGAAGATGCATTAAGGAAAATMTTTTCTTCAAAAAGTGCAATGTCATTGTTGTGCCATGGGTAAATGACATCTAGGAGGCAGCTTGTGAGTAAAACATCCTGAAATTTCCTGAAAGGAGGTCCCACACCCCTCTGTGTCACCTACTCATGCTCTTCCCTCTTTAAAAAAGGTTGCACTGCTGCTGATACTGTTTGAAATCACAGTGTGATGYACTCTGGATTTGATGTTTAAACTGTGAGTGAAGAGCAGGGAGGACGTATTTAAAGTATTTACTTGCATCAGAATAAGAGGAGGATCCTGTGTCAATATTTTGCTCAACCAATTTAGTTTATCTACATGCAAAACCCCAGTGGATTTAGTGCCTAACAATGTGTTGTTTAAGTGTTATGAGACTTCATTATTTCTGCAAACATTGGTTGCTTTGATGTACAATTGCATGGTGCAAACATCTTTTAATCTGCAATTTACATACAATTAGTGATTAGATTTCATTTGAAAAAGTGTTTTCTACAGAGCTGTTCACAGAGAAGATTTGTATCTTTTCTCTTGGCGAAAAGTTCAACAGAAGTCCAATGAGAAAAGAGTAGTAATAATTGCATGTACAGTCTCCTATTTCCTAAGACCAAATGTAGAGGGGAAAAAGGCTAACGAGAGAGTTTGCTCTTCTGATGGCTCACATCACTTTTCTTCTCAGCTACACAATTCAGGATTAATACCAGTAGTACCATTCTTCTTTTCATGACATCCAGCAGAGCTATGGAGGAACTCTAACATGACAGAATCCCTTCTTGCAAACTGATTAACCCAAACTTTTTGTACATTCCAGTGTTCTAACATTGCTGTTTCTCAAATGCTGTTGCCAAATCTTGGCTGCATCTAAGCTACATCCAAATCAATAATGCTTTGGGATTTGTATCTGAATTCCTTCCAAAGGTGCATCTGGAAGCAGAAAATCCCTCTTTCTCATTGGCATTAACTGAACCACATGGCCAACTCCAGGATATTGTTASCCTGACAAATGATGTGGACAAGAACAAATTCCTACATAAGCACATTGACTGCAATGTGATTTCCTTAAGTTGCTTACCAACAATATAAAAATCAGTGTGGCATTAAAGTGTGCCATTAAAACTGCCAAGTGGAAGCAGGCTCCCGACTCTCAAGCATTACATSCATTCTGCCCTAAAGGCATGCTTCTCTTAATTCAAGGCACCAGCATTAAATGCTGCCAACAAGACTTTTTGTAACCAGTAATTATTTCTGACTTCACTTTAGGCAGCTTTGGATGGGTTTTTTAACTCTGCAAGTTCTATCGTTATGTGTTTCGGGATATTTTAGGTTTTGGATATTTGCTTTTCAATTACTGTTTTAGATGCAAAGCTGTTACTATAATATGCCCATGAAATACAAAGTACTGAGCATGAAGTTTAGGTGGTGGGGTTTTTTTGTCTTTCTGTTCATTGGGGATTTTTTTCCTCTCCTGATTTTAGTTCTTTTTATTTCAAATARCAGAAATTCTAGTGCAATTCTGGTCACCCAATTTGAATTCAGAACCACTTTCCTAAAGCCTTAAGAATGATTGGAAATCTAGAAAATATCACCAGCAAAGAAAGTTTTAACAWAGGGATTACTTTGAAAAAGAAAACCATGAAAAAAATATGTGAATTGCTGAAGTGCATCTTTTGTGAAGCTGTGGAAATAATTTTCTTCCTCTCCCCAGTCACATGTATCTGAAGTGCTAGTAATAGCTGTTACTGGAGCTATCAAGGCCTTTGGGAAAAGACTAAACACATCTAATTTCAGCAATTTATATTATGATCTAGTTAGACTTTCCCTTGCTTCTTAAATATTCCCCCAAGATGCTCCTCAAATGTATTCCCCTTGTAAAAGTGGCTATGAAGGCCSTTTCCAGCAGAGCATTCTAGACTTGTCTCTGAATGGTTGGAATTTTTATTTTCAAATGATGCTTAGAGCTCAGTAAATGGATAATTTCTGATATGGGATGTGGAAGCTTGCATAAAAACTTTCCATAAAGGGGCAACTTTATCCTTTTCTGAATATTTCCACTTTATCACACCCTCAGCACACAGCACAGTGATGGTTGTTCTGTGAGAACAGAACAGGATGATTTTACAGTCAATGAAGGAGAGAGAGGTGGTCTGTGGGCACGTGTGGTTATGGTAGGGCACCAAGCATCACTCTAATTTCTTTGCTAAATTAAGAGAATAGAAGAATTTCATTAAAAATTGGCCCAAGAAACACCTACTTAAAACTGTAGCACATAGCACAGAGTGCAGAGATGGATTTTAGAGAGGGAATAAAAATTTTCCTTTCCCTCATCAGTGCATTTTTTTCCTTCTGGAGCTTGACTGTTAAATTCAGCTGTATCAGCCTTTGTCCTGATTTAACGTTCGAGTTGCATCCATTTTCAGAACTGTAGAACCACGAGCAGGAAAGTTGACAAAACTATAAGAATCCAGGTCTTTGTGAACTTTTAATAATAATAATTTAGTAATCCAGTCTCACTGATTSCTATTTTTTGTTCAATTCTTTGAGGTGCAATTCTTTGCTGCACTGTCCCCCACTATTGAAACCCACTCACTGTTTCTGTTWCTCAGCTGGAGTCCTACAGCAATCATATCCCTGGATTTTGTAATGGCAGCTTTCATCCACCCTGGATTACTATTGACAAGATCACCAACTCTTAAATACTCAACAAATCTTTCCTGGCCTCCTTTGTCTCCTCATGCCCAAAATAGCATCAGTTAATGAAGCCTATGAACAAGTCTAGCTGCCACATTAAAAGTAAAACTTYTACTTTTAAAAGAGAAAAACCTTGACGTGGTGTAAATCAGTAAAACTCCTTTAAAACTGGTTTATTTCTGCTAGTTGAAATATATGTGTGAATTTTAAAGTATCAGCAGCTTGCTACAAGGGGGGAAAAATAAAAGAAATAGGTTTACTCTTGAACCAGTGGCTGGCTAAAACACAGGGATGTGCTATGGATGTGGTGGCTGAGCTGATTACATATACATTCTAATTACAATATATTTGAATTTTAGCAATATCTTTTTCTTATTCTAAGTATTGCAGCACAGTTAATCAGTAAATGGGTAATTTGTATGCTTGGCACTTAATCTGGTGGTTATAAATTAGAAACTATTGCTAAAACATTTCTGCTCTGATCTAACATAAACTGTGACTCCCTTTTTCTTTTATATTGAGATTTTTGTCTCCTTCAACCAACTGATGTTGTTTGAAGTTGATGTGCCACCAACTTACTTGGACTGCCATAATTTATTTTCACTAGAAATGTATGGTCAGGAAATTTAGGTTAGATACACTTATTAAGGCTATTAAATATTTCTTTCGGGTTCATGTGGAGTTTTCTGAACTGGTTATATAAATTTTTTTTTCTGTACTGTGTTTTCTACACCTCATACTAAAACCACATCAGGTTGAAAGGTATGGAAGTAAAAGCTCTTATGGTCAAGAGGTATAAAAACTCCTTTATCTCCCTAAGGTTTGAGATATCTGTTGGCAGAAGAAGCTGTGCATTTCTGTTTGGATCAGGTGCAAAATAAAAATAATAARCATATACAGCCAAAAATCCCTAGGAGAAACACATTTTAAATTCTGAAAACACAAAATGAGATTCAGTCTTTTGAATGGTGAAAAAGATTTCTGTMGTGTCTCTGCTTCTTCAGAGGTATCCGTTGCAAATATTGACTTAAACTGTCTCTTTAGGTTTTTGGGACATGATTACATTGCAGGATAAAACTAATATTGTACTTGTGTTAAATAAAATAAAMCCCAGAGCTGTCTCTTGTGATCACATACTTGCTACATTTAGACTTTATGGCCAGGCTAAAATCCGTTCCTCAGGCTTGCACRGAGCTGTTCAGTTTATGGGGAACCGAAGCTACTCTCAAAAAGCTGCAATTAGCCTTTTTTGGAAGCAGAGCAGCAGTCTGGATGTATTCTTTTCTTGCTCCGATATGGCAGCTCTGGTTTTGTGTTCAACAGGATTTAATTTGTTCCAACGTCATCCTTGCCTAGAGTTTGCTTTTTCCATTAAAGCCCGTGCGCAAATCTTTTGTGGTCGGAAAATAACAAGCGACTTATGAAGAGTTTTCCATGAGATGTGTGCTATGTTTATCTTGCCCCTTGCCAGCGCATCAGCGAGCAGCTYTTTGTCTTTTCCAGAAACCTTTCAGTGAGTGGAGTGTCAATGATTTCAGTGCTGGCAGTGTCCTGTGAATGTCACACAACGTGGAGCGGTTGTCGCTTGCGCGGGGTGAGCGCGATAATTCCTAATTCGTGAGGACAAGCTGAAAAATTATCAGGGTTTGTCTCCAAGGCTGTGATCCAACTGCTCTCCTCTCTCCCTCCTCTCCAAAAAAGAGCGCCCTGCCAAAGYACCCCCCTTGACTTCACCTATACAGCCTGCAAGAGAGTTTATTTCCATTTATGTRCAATTCCTGACAACTTATTAAATGGGCAATCCTCTGTAAAGGCTGGCATGAAGGAAAGAAGAATGTGAACTTGAAAAATAGAAGCCTAGGATAAGAAACTTATGTCTTGTTTTAGACCTAGCTGCTAATGACTGAGACCAAAGGCTGAGTAACCCAGAACACAAGACATAAACCATATAAAATACTTAACAAAAAGCATTTTTGTCCAAACAGTGGCAGCGTGGCCCATTCAGACATAACCCATCGTGACAYTGTGCCACAGACTCCACAGCCTTGTTCTGCTGTTCCATTTTTTTGTCACGATGATAAAACAATGTGCCTCCCGAGGAGTAGTGCTCACGCAGATTTGCTGTGACTTTGGAAGCAGCCTACACAGATTTGTATTGATGATATTGCAAAAGTTTTCTCATATGGCGCTCCCTTTCCCCCAAACAATCTGGCATCTAGCAGAAGTTTATGATGAGATCACAAGTGCCAAAGGTTGAATCCAGGATATTTTCCTGTTCCATAACAAGTGTCAGCCAGTCAGCTTCCATTGGTGCAGTTTTTACTGCAGGAAAAGCGTGGCATGACTTACATGCAAAGGACTGTTTCACCTTGATCAGTTTAGGGACACAGGGACTCCATGCAGTACTGGAAAACCTTTTTCCAGCACTGGAAAAATATTCTCCCCACAAAGCTGTTTCCATTGTTTCCCTCCCTCTTGTATTTGGAAAGGGAAGGGATGGCTATAGTCTAATCTTCTCCAGGGATTCTCTGGGCAAGCAATGATACCAGGTCATGCTGCATTGAATTCTGTGTCTGGACAGCTCAAATCTGCTGTTGAGGCCTCGCTGGGGGCATGATCAMGTACTGAGAGCCTTCAGCTGCCTTGTATCACCGTGTCCTTATCTCACTAACTTTGTYTTTCCATCTGAAAGGTTTTGCTAAGTGAGTGGTGCGGGCAGAATTTCAATTACTCATCGACGGTGGGGCAACCGCGGTCATCCCAGCACATGGAGAAAGTAGTCAGCTTTCATATTTATAGTGAAAGTGCCTTTTTTTATTTTTTTTTTATTTTTTTTTTGGTGAATGACTCACTAAAAGTGGAGGCTGGCTGYAACAAAAATACATATGGTCCTCATGGCTCATTCAGGCAAAAGTGTGAATTAATTTTACTAAAAATGTTGTTTGGAACTATAGCGTTCTTCTAAACAACAGCTCTGTGAAATCCATTTTGCTGCCATGTGTAGGCAAAGCAGACAAGAGCAACTTCTGCTRTGCTAGGTGACAGAATAACCTTTCCCCTGAATTAGTTTCAGAAAGCTGGCATTAGATTTATTGACAAACATTCCTCTCACATTTAAGCTTTGAACCCTTGCAATTTTTTGTGTCTGGTCACTGAATGGCCAGAGCAGAYTGAGAGAGTGATCGATCACCTGGCACGTACAGGAGAACCGAGGGCTCAGGCCCAACCAGCAGGTCTTTTTTCATGACCATGACCTGCCTAGGGGATGAGGGGAAGCTGTGGGTGTTTTTTAGCAAAGCCTTTGCCTCCTCATCCCAGCATTTTGCTGGAAAATCTGGCAGCCATGGTTGGGCAGGTGCTCTCTGCTGGATTAGGGTTGGCTCCATGGCCGGGTGGGGAATGGTGACCATCCCATTGTTGTCCTGTCCCCAGTGCTGTCCCCAGGGCCATTTGCCATCAGCAATTTCACAGATGGCACAGATGGGTCTGAGTCTCAGCTGGAGGCCCTGCAGAAGGGTTTGGACAGGYTGGATCCATGGGYCAGGASCAGTGGMATSAGSTTCAACAGGACCCAAGTGCCACTTTGGCCACAACAACCCCGTGCAGGGCTACAGAGGGACTGGGAATTGTTTATTTCTTCAGCTGCAGCACTTAGCATGTCGCTAAAATGGTGAATCTTTTTCGTGATTTTTCAGTCTTCTCATCCTTATTTTTAAGGAAACGTTTATCCATTATGTAATGCTGAAGTCTCCCTTTATGGACAATATTTGTTGTTTTCTGTCTATTCTTTGCAATTAATATGGCTTTAAAAAAAAAACAAACATGGAAAGTCTAAAATGGTATTGATAGTGTCCTGCAGTTGTGCAATCCCTTTCATATGGTAATCCAAAGATATTTTACAAATGTAGATATTTTGCACCCTCAGTTGTAAGGAGGTATCACTTTACAGAGGAGAATTAAATAAGATGTTTCCACCACTGGAAATTCCCAGTTTTTACTCTAAAGAGAGATAAATCTTACTGATTGTTTATTCAAATCATTTAATGGGAGAATAAAGTTGCTAAATGTCTAAAAGCAATTCTGTTAGTCTAAGGTTACTTGAAAATACAGCTAGGATGCACAGTGGTAGATGCACACACGTTTCACAAATCATTCAGCACTCCCCATTTCTTAGAATTTAATTACAGTATGTTTTACTTGACTAGCAAAAGGTGATACTGAAGGAAAAGTTGAAAATGTTAATTGGTTCTCTGATAAATTAATTATGTGYGTGTATGCATGTRTTRGAACAAAGCTAATGGCATGTRAAGGCCAATATTCCTCYTTGGACTCTAMAGATGAAAATCAGGTGGCAATTTGTCTCACTCTTATAATGGCATTTGCAGAAAAATATTTAGGAGTGGAGGAATTGATTGCATAATTACATGTTGTGAAATACTGTTGAAAATTTCCTAAATGTAATTATACAGACATGGATAAAATTTTAAAAAATGARATAAGTAARGAGAGTTGGTTTTCTGAGTCATTAGCAGTGTTCTGTAAGTTGCTTTTCAGTAATAAAGCTACGTTGTTGGGTAAATTAGTGTCTGTTGGGTAAATTAGTGTCTGTTRAATATTGAATTTARTGCTTTTAWAGTCCTGTGTGCAGAGAATGTTGGTTTTCCAAGGAAACACATATCTGAGGTGATGGTATATGTGAGTTTTAGACTTAATAGGTCTCAGTGATCAGTCGGAAAGAATTTTATGCTGATTGAGTGGGTGTATACATCTGTAGTAAGCAAAAAAAAATTAATTCCTTGTAGTCCATCAGCWGAGTGTAATGAAGTAACTGAAAGCAAATGAGCTCATGCTTCAGGCAGTCAGTTTTTCTGGCAATCATTGTCCTCACTTCAACYCTGGGCTGCTGCTAACCTTTCTGGATGTGCTCATATTGGAGGTGTGAATGTTTTAAAGTGACCTTTATGCAAGACAGAGCTGGGGCATTGTGAGAGGACAATGTGGGGTTTCCATCTGCATAGCAGCACTCACTAAATATGGGATGGTTGAGAAGGATGCTCAGGGACAATTTCAGAAATTCTGCCAGCCTGATGCTCTGTGATGCAGTTATGGGATCAAGGAGATAATTCTGGAAATTCCTGATATCTGTTAACCATTGGGACCATGGTCCTCAGAGGGACTTTCTTCCATCTTCAGTGACCCTGAGCTAGGAGTGACCCTAACTTAGGAATAAGTAAGAGGAAATACCTTTAGTTTTACTGCAGACTCAGAATTTATGACTGAAATCTTGCCTGTTGCTCACACCTCTAAACGGAAGAAATGAAATGAGGAAAAATATCTACATTTCTTTTATGATCCTTGCTGCATTTCCTGTCCTGAACACAATGGGTGACCAGCTCCTGTTGTGTGGATCAGACAGATTTGTTGTGCAATGGAAAGGGTCTGACCAAAGCACATTTCAAAATAATTACTTCCCTGAAGCAATAGAAGCAGAGCCAGTTCAGCATGAAACTCAGGAGCAGCAGAATGGGGTCTGTYACACTCTCTGAAAACACTGCTGCTTTTTGAAAATCCCCCTCTCCCTGCTGTGTATGGGATGGGAGGGAAAAGGGAGAGAGGAATGACACAAAAGAAGTGCATCACCCTCTTTATCCACACAGGGCTGTGTGTGTTTAAATAGGAAAAAAATGCAAGGGAACTCTTGTTGAGCACTTGCATTTTCCCCTCAGCCTTAGAAGAGATGTCATTTTAAATATCACACATCTCAAAGCCACTCATCAGCTCCACAGTCAGTCTGAGGTAAGATGCTGAAGATACCATGGAGCTGAAATGTAGAAAAATTTTGCAGCTAATAAGACTGACATTAAAAGTCCTGCTACTATTTAAGAGCAGCAAAAAAGGCCTCTGGTTCTAAATGATGTCACGGCATCAGTTTGATTTCATGYAGAATTTTATTCATTCAATTCTTTTATACCAGAGCTGGTTGGTATCTAAGTTACAAAAAAAAAACCAAAAAAAAACCATTTCTTTGAATAATTGTGCATGTTTGCATCTCAATTTTGGGAGCTGGAAGTTCATATGCTACAGCAAATCTGTGAYATGCTGATATAAAAATCACCATAAAGAGGTAGTCTGAAGGTAGTTTGCAGATCAACAGAACCTAAATTAAAAGGACAATGAAGAGTAATTTTTTACTTTTTGTGACCAAATATACTTACAGTAACCATAGAGGGACTGAAGCATTTTAATTTTCTGACTTGAAGACTTSTTGCAAATTTTTAGATGTTACCAAAACTTCATTCCTTCCTCGGTTCTTTTGTTGCTCCTTTGCAGAAATTGATTAAAATGGTATTTTAAAATATTGAAAAAGGAGCTGCCACACTTCCAAATTACCCCTGCAAGCAATTTAAAGTTAATGGGTTCTGTGTGATCTTTCTTAGATTTCCTGCTAATTAAATGTGCAGCACGGTGTTGTGAATGCAGCCAGTGTAAATGTGCCATAATGTACAGCTTTGGAAATGCCCTGACAGTGCATTCAGTTCATTGACAAAAAAAAAAAAAAGGAAGATTTTTTTGAATGTATACTCGACCTGCAGTTTTTTCAAAGGAACAGGGGCAGAAGAGAGCATATTTTTAAAAGGTTCTGCAGCACAGCTTCACCAAAAATAGGTCAGATGTCTGCTCCTTGAATTCTGTCTCGCTCCACAAGTCGAAAGTGCTTTGGATTCAGTGTTTGTTTATCTGTTTATGGTGAATCTGGCAAGCTGGAGTGAGGCTGCAGGAAGAAAGGCCAGCGGAGAATGTGAAGACAATTTACCATTCATAAAATTGCTTTAGGAGCCTGTCAAGCTTTCCTGAAATGCACCTTGAGTTTTTATTTCTTGTCTATGGAGCATTATAGGAGTACTTCAAATTGCAGTTCTGCAAATTGTGCTGATGAAGAAATATTCCATTATTTCTCAGTAGTGACTGAAATGCCTCCTTTGCATTTGTTTATTTTTCCTCATCATAGGGAAAATTGTCATAAAGGTCTTAAATGCTTTTAAATATAGTGCATTTCCTAGGCTCGTCTAAGAAAAGCAATTAATGCTTCTGTGCTACAATTAATGAAAACAGCCAAAAATATTTATATTTGTTGATGCATTGTGCTATTTGCATTTTGCCACTTAAACAAAGCCGGTGTGACTCGAATATTAGGTTTAACATCAAGACTGAAGATGGCAGGAGCAATAACTTTATTACAATAATGTTTTGTATATCTTACACTGCAATCTTGTTTCTTTTCTTTAAGGCTGACATGTTATAATATGGGTACAATAAAATGCAATGTACCAGCTAATGGAAACTGGGATATTTTGAAAATTTCGGTCAGGCTGATTTTCCTGAGTGYTGAAACACTCTGGCTGCTCCTTCAGTCAACCCAAGGCATTGAGAAATTCCATTTTGGTAGTCACCTGCATCAATCCTTTAACTCTTCCCCACATTTAAGGGTGAATGTTGCTCAATCTGAATCGTGGTAGGGATTAATAAGATTTGACAATATTTGGGTATAAATTTAATGCATCAAAGACTAATGTATATTTAATGCCCTCAATGAGAAACATAAAGCTATCCTTACTGATGTCAGAAATACAAAAGTTTGAGCTTATCAAATTAAACAATAATTAAAACATCTCATTTCAGCAGTCTTTCATGAGTTATAGAGCATATATAGGAATATATCCACTAACTTACAGTGATGTGTTCTTCTAAGCACTGTTTGCTGTATTTTATGTAAATCCTTCAAAGAAAACCCSTCTGACAGTTCTGAATTAAGATTTCTGAGAGTAACTGTACCTTCTTCAGTTACTTAAATGAGAGTCTTTTAGAGAAAATGATCATTGGATGGGGAATGTTTTTAAAATAGACATGAAGTTGTTAATAATTCATTTACAGCTTGTAAGAAACATTTAATATAAGTACATTCAATGTAGTTATGATATCAATTTTGTGTTGTATATGAAGAGGGAAGGTTAAAGCCACACATTTCATGTTTATGAACAGGACAATTTACTGTTTGGAGCACGAGGCCATTGGAATATATCTGATCCATTGCCCACTCCTATCCCTTAAGAAATATCCTCTGTGTGTACATTTTGTAGGGAAATTATCCCTATTTCAATTAACCCTTTCAATGATTGGATTTCTCTATTTGCTGCCTGCTTTGGACACGATAACAATCCACATATCCTTGCTGCTCATGCTGGGCTGAATTTTTATTTGTGCTCAAGCAGCTGATTGCAAGAAACGAAGGCCAAGAGCGTTTTGTATGATTTCAGGTTCCTGCCAGCGAGGGCTGGCCTTGTTCAGTTCTCTGGAAATGGCTGCAGGGTATAATTGAATGTTTGCAGACAGTGCTGGAAAAACAGTCTGAGCAAAGTACAGCACRCTGGAAAGTGAAATGTTTCCTACAGGATCACACTATCAATTATRTTCACCTTTATTCCAGCATATCATTGTCAAGCTGGATTTTTCACCTGTTTAATTATTTTTGCTGGAAACTTTCTATCATTTGTAGCCTTTATTAGCGAATAAAGTGAAAGCCTGTCACCAAACACATGCTCAGTCATTCTCTTCTTGAAGAGAAGATAGTCCTGAGCTATGTAGGATCTTTTACTGTCTTTTCATGTTTGCTGGTTGTTCATCACTGCTGTTTTCCTGTAGAGTTTCAGGAGTTTCAGAAGAGTATGTTGCTGATGAATATTCCTTTCTTGACATAGTATTTCCCTTTATTAAGCTAAAAATACCAAGGGTTAATTTTCGCCAGTCATTTCTAGAAAAAATCAGGATGCTTTTGTTGAATAATATTCTCAACATAAATCCCATTTAATATGTGTACCCACAAAAATCCCAAACCCTGTGAATTTCAGAGAATGAAGCAGAAATCTGTGCAATAATGTGTGACCTCCTGCTTCCCATGATTCCACAGGCTAATTCCTTCATGGAGTGAATAAAAAACGAARTCAAAATTGACGACAGACTGTTTTCTGAGGTGTTCCCTAGACAGCAGTTGATATCAGATATAATTTCAGCCTTTTAGGGAATTTTTCTCTGAGGTTTTCTGCCCCTGTGACTGTTTTTGCTACACCCTTGACGTGACCATTGCATTCTGCAGCCCTTCACATCGTCATGAGAACCCATCCAAGCAGAAAATTCACCATTAGAGACACATGCCCTTGGTTTATTTTAGGAAAAAGTATAAATAGTTCTAGGTCTACATGTAAAAATTTTTTTGTCTGGAGGCCATTTTTATACTCAAGTCATAATAAGGTCTCAAAATAGATCAGAAAATATGATGTCAGCTTGCTTTTACTCTCTTTCTGCTGTAGGATCTGCTGGCAATCAGGCATATCAACTTAACATTTCTTTTTAAGAGTGAGAGTGAATTCAGGTTTTCTTTAAAGAGTGAACTGTGACCTTCTGTCAGGTACAATATGTGGGCTACATTTTTTTTTCTATTTCTCCTTTCCATTTTTGTTTTTTCTTCTTTTGCCAGCCTTGGATGAACTAATAAAAGATGTTCCAGCATGACATAATGCCTCAAAATGGGAAGAAGGGCATTTTTATTATTTAATTGGAATGTTTTACATCTCTGCCTTGTCCTCAAGACAACTTAAAACAAATGAAACATGACAAATATGGCCTCAGCTTTTGTCCCAGAAGATGCAGAATAAAAAGTAGGGAAGCTGTGAGTCATCCTTGAAATGGGATTTTTGCTCCGAAAATTCTTAGTGATAATCTGAAAAAAATACTGAAAATATCGCAATAATTAAATGGAAATTACTGGTTTTATTATAAGTACGTAAAGCTTGAATGGACTGAGGGTTGGTGTGTATATTCCTGCTCTCCCAAGGCAACAGTTTGTGTTTTACAGATTTTTGTGTAACATATTAAATCCCCCCCCCCATACAGTCCGCATCACAATTCATTGATATTTTATCTTTCTAATATAAAGTTTTTCACAAAAAATGTCATTTTAATCTAATATTTCTTGCTGCAGTTTAGCTCCTTAGTTTTTCTGCTTTCTTTAATTATAACTAGAAAACAACTTTTATCCTTTTTTTTTCTGGCAATCTCTGATATTTTTCAAATTGCTATTGCGTCTGTACTTTGGTTTCCTCTTCCTTAGATCAAACAAGCCCAATCTTTTCTCACAGTCTTTACTCACAATTTGTGACTACTGCACTTTTGATGCTTTCTCTCCTTTTTATCCTCCTTTGAATTTGATTTTCTTTTATTGATTAGGACCTCTGCAAGTCATTTCCCGTAGCCAGTTAGAGTTTTACCTGGTACCCTTCCAGATTCAACCAGAAGAAATAAATTCCTTTCTGAGCCTTATACAGAGAGATTATTTTTCTCTTTTCACTATATTGCCTGGTTTGGTTTGTTTTTTTTTCATAGTAGCCTGATTTGGTTGATATGGGTTCAGATAAATTCCAT
>NW_026624178.1:118390-148884 GCF_030028575.1 Malurus melanocephalus
TAAATTTTCTTTTCAAGATGATGTGCAAAACCTACAACTATAGAATAACCAAACATTGTTAAATATGGAAATAAACATTTGTATCTTATCCTTCAGAACCAAAATTTTGGTGAGAGAGAGAGAGAGAGAGAGAGAGAACTAGAACATTGTTTAGAATTATAAACAAGCATTATTTTTGTGTGTTTTTCCAGGAAAAAGGAGATGCTTGTATAATAGTTCATTCAGACAGCCTATTCATAAAACCCTTCATTGAAATTTGTTCCTTATCCTTTATTTTTTTCCCCCTGAAAATATAGCTCAGCTTTTTGTTGATGGAACAGCTTGCTTCCCCCCAGATGGTAGAGCTGAAGCTACCCAAGAGCAGATGAGAAATTACAGATTACAAATGTAGGTCTACTTCTTTTCAGGGAAAAAAAAAATTGCAGAAAACATATGCTGACTATTTGTTGCCCTAAATCCCACTTCATTCACTCAAAGAATTAATGACTGTGGCTTGAAAGTRTAAATAATGGATTCAGTTTATTTGGAGGAGGAGGGATGTCTTCWCTGTGGGCTATTGGGTTCTAAATGGTTGTCTGAAAAGGTATATGAAGGCATAAATGTTGAGTTTTAAAAAATTTAAAACTGAAACTTTCTGCTTAGTTCCAAGGAAATAAAAAGAAGAAAAACAAAGATATATTAAAAATATATATATAATGGAGCATGCAGTGGAAAATTGGCATTTAAAATGATTGTGCTAGGCAAAATACCTGATTTGTCCCTGTTAAATTCTATTTTTTCCCTCTGTCACAGAGAAAGAAGCTTTTTAATGTTTTCTTGTGCCTTTGTGATGTTTATCTGCTTGGTGAGTTTGCTTCTTTAGATGAAATAAAATGAAAGTTACTACATAAACATGAGTGTTTCCAGGTTCAGAGAAAATGGTGAAGAAGCTGGACAGAAAGGCGTGAATTTGGTAACAGAAAAGTGTGAATTTGGTAACAGAAAGGTGTGAATTTAGTAGATAAATGCTGCCCCATTCTGAGAGAATGGAAAACTCACCCAGAGAATGATTTTTTTTGGCAGAAGCAAGGGAAGGAAGAACAGCAGCAATGGCAACTGTTGTGTCTGTACTGAAAACTGGAGAGTCTGTCACACCCCAGAATTACCAGAACTGATGAAATATGTTCACTGATATTCAACATTTTAATATATAATTTGTGTATTATCTACCTTTTTTATATATAAACACTGTGGGCCTTTTCTTTTTAGTAGATACACATTTCAATTATTTTTATATCTCATCACCGAACATGGAGCTTCTTTTTAACATTCTACCACAATTCCACGTACTTTAGAAAGACAGAAGTGAGTCTATCTAAAAAATTTATAATGTTCATCAAAATCGTGACCAATCAGGGCTTGGGAAGATTCTGAAACTCAATCTWTCTCGAGTTTCTATAGAACTTGAATTCTGTTTAATTTTATCATTGCATGTTGTGTGTAAGTAAAAGTAATATAAAACCAACAGTCTTCTGTCACTTCCAGTTGTTTGCTATTTTCTGTTATTATTATTAAGGTAGGGGCTATTCCTGCCCATGGAAACTCTTCTTCATTTCAGAGAGTATTTAATTTGGGGGCAGAAGTGAGGCTCAGTGTGCCCAGGACAGTTAATTCAAGATGACTTCATGAGGTGGGAGCAGATCTGAGACACAAACTCACTGGGAAGAGTCTTAGGGTTTGATTCAGCTTGACCAGCAATTAAAAACCGGGATAATTTAATGTTTATCCACCACAGGAATCAGTGCAGAATGTTTACACGCTGCAAATTATAAATTACTGGGAAAATAAGTGCCAAGAAGGGGTTGGATTCCTATAAACCCTGTAGGGTCTGGAGTGGGATACACACCCCATACCCTATAACCTGGTGGGACTCACCTAATTCCAGACCAKCCCTGGAATTCTGCCTGCTCCTGCTTGCCCAGATTGCTTTTCTACAATGAATTTTGTCTCTCTGCCAAGCCAGCAGCACCTGGAACATCTTGGCCAGAAGCAGACTGCAGAAAAGCTGTGAAACACTCTAGACGTTTCAGCTGGCAGGAAAAAAACCACCTTCCTRCAGAAAAGTTCTTTATCTCTACAGTCTTTAGGCCTAGGTGGAATTTAGACTTCATTAGCTAGAAAGTTTGTTTCACTTTACTGGCCAACTAGAAAAAAAACCTGAATTTTCTTCAGCTTGTACTGTTTTCTTGCTCAGGTTACTGCAACCCTGGAGTTCCAGAAGAAATGTAGTCATTACTGTAACTATTTTTTTAAATATTATAGATATTTAGATACCTATAATATTTATATTATTATTATTATTATAGATATTAATATTAGATATTATAAGATATTTTAATACTTTATTGATAAAGAAAATCCTTGCGTAATTTTATATATTATGAGGAGGAAAAGTGCTCCAGCTCTCCATAAGAGTAGAAGAAATGAGAAAATTAAATTTGTTAAATCTGGCCCTTATATATGTTCACAGTGATTCCTTTTTTTATTTGAAAGTGAAGTTAATACARTTCTTTGTGCTTTCCAGTGAAATGATTGGAAATGCACACAGGAGCCATGAAGCCACGAGGTGAAGTTGTGTTGTTCAGATGTTCAGATCGGAGCTGTAACAAAAGTTCAAATTCTCACCTTTGCACTGGGGAAGAACCACTAAGGCTCAATTTCAATTCCTCAGAATAAAAGCACTCATAATGGTGTTTATTTCTTCCTCCCATTCTCTTCCTGACAGTTTTCCACAGGAGCTATTCTCAGGGAGTGATATTTTTGAGGTTCTTTCGCAGGATAATTTAAGACCATTAACATAATTTCTCTTAGTCTGTAGCTCCAGCTGCTGCAATTTATCTTCGAGATATCCACGACTGCTAAAATTCACCAAATTTAATTTAAAATGATGGAATACATTTCCATTTATTTAGCAATGAGAAACAACTGCAATAAGCACAGAGGAAAACCTAATGGGAGAAATGGATGGTGTAATCATGCATATGCCATTGCCAGCCTGATCTCCTCAGGCTGTCTGCGAGTTTTTCTGCTGTATCAGTCAATCCAATATTTCTGTATTGGAAAAGCTTCTTGGGATATGAAGCAATTCATTTTTAATGATATTTTTGATGACTTTCACACATGCAGAGTGGGCCAGTGCAGCTGCACCCGAGTTGTTAATTTTTTTCAGTGTGCATTCTTGCAACAGGCCCACATCAAAATGAGTATATAGCTGTAATAGAAACCTTATTTTCTTAAATAGTTTTCTTCAATATTTTCTTAAATATATATAGACATCAAAATGAGTACATAGCTGTAATGGAAACCTTATTTTCTTAAATATTTTTCTTCAATATTTTCTTAAATATATATACACATCAAAAYGAGTATATAGCTGTAATGAAAACCTTACTTTCTTAAATATTTTTCTTCAATATTTCCTTAAATATATATATACACATCAAAACGAGTATATAGCCGTAATGGAAACTTTATTTTCTTAAATATTTTTATAGAAGCAAAAGGAGAAAAATAATATTTCTTGGATTCTTCTTTCCTAACTCTCCTTTTTCTCTCTGCGTTTGTGTGCTAGGGTTCAGTTTGTGTTGGAACATGGCTGAATCCCTAATGGCCTCCACGATTTTTTTTTTCCCTGAGATATTAAAAGAAGAGCTGTAAAGGTCAGACTGAGGAGCCTGAATTCTCCTTTCACTGGCTTTGGTTTTCCTCTGGTGTCATTCCACTGCCTCCTGTGTTTACTTTTGATACAAAAT
The DNA here is from genome assembly GCF_030028575.1 of Malurus melanocephalus. Taxonomy (NCBI): domain Eukaryota; kingdom Metazoa; phylum Chordata; class Aves; order Passeriformes; family Maluridae; genus Malurus; species Malurus melanocephalus. The sequence continues at coordinate 122,182 of NW_026624178.1, forward strand.
TCTGTGTGAGGAAATTGAAACCGTGCAACAGAATGCCAGAAGTGAGGCAGCAAACTTTGGAACTCAGGCCTTCTCTGTTCCCAGACATTTCTATTTTTCATTTTGTCTGCACTAAATTTCAGAATTACAGACAGGACAGTGTACATTCATTTTTAGTTAATGGTAAATGGCAATGTTCTGTTCAACAGGTCACAGATAATGATAATTCTATGGCTTGYGAGGATTTCACAAGTCTGTCTCAAGTCAAGGCATGTCAGGAATTCTGTTATTCTGATTTTTTCAGTTTTATTTTCAATTTACTACGTACCAATGAATATTACAATCTTAATGCATTTGTATGGGAAGATTGTTACTAATCRTGTTTTACCCATATTGTTGTACATGTAAGAGTCTTTCCAAGAACAACCTTTATTCTTTCTGCCTGCAGAGTCATTTCTTAATGAAAGATTTCCCTACAGTCAGCTTTTCTAGTCAGCAAATGCTTTCTGGAGTTTGTTTGGGTCAGTGGAAGGGCTAGAGCTGTGCCAAAAATGGGCAAGACAGAGCATCTGGAGTGACTTGTTTGGAAAAAAAAGGATTAATAAAATTAATTAGGTGAAGAACCCAAGAAAATAGGAAGAAGCCTGTGTGGTTGTGGGGGTTTTTTTAGGCAGCTGGAGAACTTGTGCACATAAATTTTCTTGAGCTCAGGRACTCGGGCCTTGCTATCAGTGATATCAATGCATATTTGGGATGCAATAAATCCATGTTCACAGCCTTACTTTCCATTCAGGAGAGCAATAACTGCACTGGAATTGTCTGTACTAAGTTCTGCTGGCATGATTCCAATATCTGGAAACACTGCAGTTTTATTTTAGCATTAAAAAGMGTCAAACTCTCGTTTTCTTTATTTATCTTTCCATCCTGTTTTGTAGAACAGACTCGTGCTGCTCCTAAAAGGTTTTGTTATCAGCTCAAAATATGCTGTGGGGTGATAAATGTCAAACCAATCTGATGGTTTAAGTTAAAAATAAATTACCTGTTTAGTCTGGCAATAAATAGTGATGACAAGGCTTAAATAGCTGTGGACCTCTAAGGAAGCACTGCTCCCAAACAAGGCTCTTCTGTAACTGGGTTAAAACATAAATAATCTGCTGTGTTTGCCTGTGTTGGTCGAGAATAAGCTGACCAGTAATCTGTTTATAGAAAAATGCACATAAATCAAAGGAGATACACGAGCCTAAATCTGGAACAATGTGAATTGAGTTTTCATTCTGGTTTTGAAGCAAATTGAGGGGTTTGTGCCCTGAAGTTGTTATGTTCAGAAGGCAGACAATATATTTTCTTTTTAAAAGGCAATACTATAAGTAATATTCAGCAAATTTTTTTTTGCTTCCCAGGAACACTCTCCCCCCTCCCCTTCCTTGTTTTTCCCCCTATTTATAGCTTAAAACAGACGAGAATATTACACACAAGATGTGTGGGCAGTGCTTTTCTGGGTTRTTTCCTTTTCTGAATCCCTTTCCTTTTCAGTCTCCAGATGTGTCAGATGTTTCTGCTCCTTTCTCCAGGTCTGCAACCTCCCAAGGCAGCTCAGACATCAACACCACGGTGTCCTTGGGGATAATTGAGTTCCATCAATTCAAGGGGTGGCTCTTCCCTCACTGCTGATGGATGGAGTCATTCTGGCTGTGGGAATTCTCTCCCTTATCCAAATTATCCCTGTGAGTTTAGAACACTCCTAAACTTGCTGAGTTCCATAAAGTGATGCTCGATTTCCATTTAAAGTTTATTATGGTTTAACAGGACAACAAAACCTCTCGTGCTTTAATTAGACCCTGCCTTTTCCTTGCTGTTTTATCAGCACATCTGATACTTTTACTGCTGAATTTTTATTTTTTTTCCAATGTCTTGCCTGAATCTTGCCATCTCGCAATGCACAAAAATTTCCTGCTTGCTCCCTCAGAACACAGAGAGCAGATTATTCCAAAATAGCAAGAAAGAGAAGCAGTAAACTCAGAGTTTGAGCAGGGGAACACATGGGACTGARCGAGATGGATTAGGGAGTAGCAGATGACACCTGGGGTGAGATTTTGAGAGGAGAAGCTGACAAAATGTACTARCCTGTAGGGAAATAGGTTACCCACCTGCTTTGCTGTAGCTGGAATATCTCTTCTGCTCGTTTGCCATCCTCAGGATTCTCTAAGATTATTTTTTTTGCTGCTTGCAGTGAGGAATTGCTTAATGGAGGCCTAATTCTAGGGGGAAAAATGAGGAAAAAAAGCTGTTGGTTGTATTTGTCCTGGCTAAGGAGAGAGAATTAGCATGCTGCTGGCAGTTCTGCAATATGGTACCTGCTACAACACAGACTGGAGCAGAATTTTGTTGCAGGCTGCAAATTTCTGTCTGAAAATCTTCGCAGGAATGCCAGCACCGCTCTCCATTCGCAAACTGTTATCATTCCAATGTTACCTTACCTTATCCTAATTTCCTTAGCTTGTAATAGCTGTGGCCTATTTACTTTTGAGGTCTAAAATCATTTGGTTTAGCAGAGGAATGGTTACCTGGGGCAGTTTCTATTCCCTCTAGAAGCTTTCATGATTGCGATGTTTGTGAGCCTCGAGTGAGGACAATGCAAACTCCAGATGGCCCAGTTTTCAGCTTTAACATGATTCTTCTTCTTTTTTTTTTTTTTCTTCAACAATCATTTATTTCTCATTTTCACAAAGTACATTTCTTACTACGAGTGAATTTTCTTTGATGTTAACTTTTTACTGAGGTATTCTGTGGGCTGCTTCACTCACTGTGTCTCTTTTTAAGAATGGCTTTTAGAGACATGGAAATAGAACTCATTTTCCTTCAGAAAATCATTCCTCATTTTCCTTCTGGGTAAACTGTGGAGCCTTAATGCCTCTCACTTTTGAAAGCTATGAGAGCCATGCTAAGCTATTTGAAAATTGAAGTAATTACCAAAGTAAAACGATCTAAAATCAAAGGGTCAAAAGTCAACTTACATTTTGTCTGCTACATCAGCATGGTTGGACAAACCTTCTTTTGCTGATGGAATTCTGCCATTTTAAGGATGGTGTTGTTAAAAACTAAATGATTCAACTTTGGAACAGATCGGTGTAATGAATTAGAAATAATTTTTCTTCAGTTCGTCTCTTTTATTTTAACATTTAATTTAAATCCCAGATGACTTGCAGTCCCCACTGCCACCATGATCTTTTCAGAGCTCTGGGTCAGTGGTGTAGTTCCAAGCAGGAGAGCAGATGTTCTGGATGCTTCCTGAGGTCTCTCTCTCTGAATATTCAGGAATGAGGGGAGCTCATTTGGTTTAAGGATGATCCTTTGCATCCCTAAAATGAGGCTGAAAACATSTGTAGCTCTCTCATGTTTCAGATCCAAACTTTGGTTCTTGGTRACATTCTGAGACATCAGCATTGGGTGTCTTCAAAAAGTAGTTTCATCTGCTCAAAATAATTTAGTTATCTACTCCAAATTTTGGAAACGGCATAAAAGACCCTGCAAATAGTTTGCAAAAGAGTTTTAAAAGCAGAAATTGAGCTCTGAATCCAAGTTGTGCTGACTTTTTGAGATTTGGGGGATGAACATGAGTGCCAGCCTTTAAAGAGCTTTTTATTTTAGAATCTAAGTGGCACCTAAATAGTGGTTTCAGGTACTTTTGGAAAAAATATGAATTAATTCAGCGTAAGAAGTTTGTCTTTCACCACAAAGCCAGTGTGGTGAGGGAAATGAAATGATTTGCARCTCTCCAGAGCATTTTAGAAGCAGTTCCTGCAGAGCAATTCCTGGAGGTCAGCACGAGCTGTCAGATTTGCAATTGCCTTGTGCCAGTTTGTCTCCTCTAATTGCAGACAGGACTCTTACACTGCAGAAAAATCTCATTCCCTGTTCTGACTGATAGGAATGCTTATTTATTTTCGTATTTTTTAATGTTTTCATACACACCAAGTAGAAATTTGCACTTAAAAGGATGCCTGTGTTTGCTATTGTGACACACACATTATCATTTACTTGTGCAGCTCTTTCAGCTAAATTTAGAGAGACATTTTCAGGTCATGAAGTCTGGAGAAACATTTCAAACACAGAAAGGGAATTACCATTAATATGGCACGTGTGAATTTACGTGGGTAACATTTGAAATGGAGTTTGTTGGTTATACTCCAATCCATTTTATTAGAATGGATTCTGACTGCAATGGTGCATCAGTGAAATATTCTGTGCCGTGGGATCTGCAAGGAGCAAAACCATCAAAATTAGCTGAGAAAAGCATGTGGGCTATTAAAATATGAGCTATAATAATATGAGCTACATAAATATGAACTACATAATATCCACTGAAGATAAACTTTCTTTCAATTTACAAGAGGGATTCAATAATTKCACAAACCCAGCAGTACTAATTACTGTATTTGTATATAATATCTAGTTCTGAAGAGTTATTTGGAAATATTTTCTCCTTTTCTGCCACACCAATATATTATTATCTTTATTTTTTTAGGCTTGTCAATACCCTTTCTTTATTGTGGAGAATATACATCATCTTTTACAATAAATAGAGATAGTCCTCTATGCCCATGGGCACACACATATATATGTATAAATATATCCAGGTAGATACTTTTAAGACCTTCATATTTTTCACATGAAGGATTTTTTCATTAAAAAAAAAATCTTCTGAATGTGCCCTAAAAATATTCTTAATATGCTATAGGACCTGAAGAGCCTTTTATGTCAATTGTAAAAATGTCAAGTTCTGTTAATAAAAGACTTGGACATGAGCAAGGCTTAGGAAACACATTTGTCTTTAGAAATAAAAATTACATTTATCTTAAATGGTAGCAAAAAAAAACTTAATTCAAGGAATTTCCTAAAAACTTTTAAGAAAAGAGAAATTGCTGCAATTATGTGATCCCTCAATTTTATTAAATGAGCAAATTAAAATCAAGAGGAAAGTAGTGGTGGAGAAAGATGTCTTTCAGGTTTTGAGTTCCAAAATTACTCTTAGAAAGCTTTATTACAGAAGRTCTCTGGCACTGTTGTGCATTTTTGACTGACTCTTATATATGTGACCATGACGTAGATAGTATTGTCTTGGGACAGGTGTTTAGGGAAAAAAAATGGAATAAAAAATAACCTTCAGCTAACTTTCTCTGGCAAAATTGAGGGAATATTTTCTGTATTTTGTCTACTTTGAGTGCTTAAGTAAATCACACGGCTTTGAAATTTGTTTTTAAAAATGTGTGAGCTCCAGAAAGCCAAGTTTTGTAGAAGACAACTTTTTCCACGTTTTCAATATTTGATAATGCAAAGAAATGTCCCACAGTCATATTGTTGGAACAATGAAGTTGAGTCATGGTGTAAAAGCACTCTGTCAGCTCGAGGTTCCTTTATTCTGATAAATCACATTTCTCATGTGCATGACTCTCCTCCTGCCTGCCAGCCTTTTTACTCAACCTTTCAGCTGTTTGTAGCCTAAATATGATGAGTTTGAGCCAAYCAGTGCATATGAACCCCCAATCCTSTTTGTCACCAGCAATAATTAGTGTTCAATGCTGCACTGAGTCTCTGTTTCCCTCTGCTGTCCTGCCCAGACATTGCCTGTTCTTCCACTCAAACCCTGAGCTTGGGAAGCTCCCTTTAAAGCCAAATTATTTTATTTGTCCACAAAAATCTGCCAGAAAGTCTCCTAAACTCTTAGAACACATGGTTTGTGGTGTGTCTGCAATACCCCAAAACATTGGGATGAGGATGTACAAAACCCCTATATATATAAGGGGTTTATTACCCTTTTGGGGCTGTGACAATGACAGGGATGTCGTGTCCCACCAGATGGATGGAAATTTCTTTGGCTGAAGGTGGGGTGAGTTAAAAGAAAAGCCCCAGGAGAAAAGCAGTTTTTCCACCGTTATTCAGTGGATTTGCAAAACCCTGTAAGAGCAAGGCGGGATGGGATGGAAGGGAGCACAGGAGAAGAAAATTTCCATGATTCCCTTGATCTGTTGTTGTAGAGAGAAACTTTCAGGGTTTGATACAGTGGAAAACAAAATTGTATCTGAGCTGAATAAAAATACCTAAAAACATCCTTTTCATTTGTGAAACATCTTCAAAGACTGAGACGTTCACTATTACTTTAAATAAGTTTAGCTTTACAAACAAAGTGGTTAATGAATGCTTAAAAGGTGTTTTTAGCAGCTCTTTTAGTGGGTCCTGGTGGCTGTGTTTGCTCTCTCTGAAATCCAAATCTTCAAACCCRGCTGGATCAYGTGCTGRTGCCAGAGTGATTTTTGCCTTTTTCCTTTTATATATTTGTCACCTTCCCAGTTCTTTTCCCTGCCCTTTTCCCCAGGCAGGAGACCAAACCCATTGCAGAGCTCCAAGCCTTGGGGTTTCCTAAAACCCATCAAATGCATTCACCCCGTGGGTGGGCTTTWGTGGATATTCTTCATGGCTGCTCCAATAAAGACCCACTTTTATATCACCTTTTCCACTAAATTTTAACATTAATTTAATCACTTTATRAGTCCATATCTAATAATGGACTACGATATAATTTTTTAATCGAGGACTGTAATCTTAACCAGCGTAGATTGTGTTAAAAAAAGCATTTTTATGTTTTATCTCTGACAAATCAGAAACTAATAGTTCTCTAGACCAAAAAGCTGCTCCACTCATCTTGGACCGGCCTTTGCTAACTGCATTTTAAATTACAGAATGGACKGTAATTTAAAATTATGTTAAATTTTAAATTAACCTCTGCTTGCACAGACTCTAAAATGTGGTTTCATTAGCTGAGTGCACACCTTTGCAGGGCACAGTGGGTAAAAAAATTGGCAGAGCTGCTCATCTGAAGATTATGAAGGCACTGATTAGGCACCAAAAAACCTCTRTGGTAACAAATATTTAACATATCTRTTCATATATRYCAGGCAGAAATWTATTTTYACATTTRTAAGAGTAATCCAATTAGTTGATTTCTACAAATTCCAATTCAGGGAGTCAAATTTAAGCTCTTTGAAGGTGAGCTCCACATTATTTAAAAATCTCAGTTCTTGYGAGTAAATAGCAGCAAATGTTAGATATTCTGAGCAGAAAGAGCTGGCAAGTGAAAAGCAGGGAACAAAAGGCTTATTAAAGCAGATCTGAGGTTCTGTGGGAATATATGAATTTAAAAATGTGTATCTTTCAGGCATTACAAAGGGAAAAAGTGAGTTTATGTGTGTACACACATGCTTATAGTTGTAGAGGTACAAATTTAAAGCAGAAAGAACCTAAAACCACCTGATTTTATGGAAGTTTGGTGGAATCACAGCTATTCTGGGAGGCAAGAAATGTATGAGTTGTTTCAAAGCTGTATAGAGATAAATGAAAAAAAAAAGCAAAATTGGTAATCTTAGGTTGCCTCAGGTATTTCACACAAGTTCGGGCAAATGTAGGCCTTTATTTTGGCATGGAAAAAATTAAAATTAAATCTGAGTACGAGAGATAAGATAAGCTAAGCTGATCAACCGTGTTAAGACTAAGTTAACTCTGAGCAAAGAAAGAAGTGAAATTTTAGCTGTTCTGAGTAACACAAATGTCAGAAATTGGCGTGCCTGCAAAATTTACATCCTTGTTAGGAGTGAGATGTAAAATCGATACTTTAGCTCATAAACTCTGCTCGTGGGACTCATTGACAGGTTTGACTTTGACMTTCTGGATGTCTCAGTATTTTCCCTTTGGAAAGGGTGTAAATATTGGCTGTGATGGCTTTATGTCTTTAGTGCTTAAACWGAAAGCATTTAACCTCATGAATTTTTAAATTGTATTAATACAATAGATATAAACATTGGTATCCCACACATTAATAAATTAATAAGRCACTGCAAAGGGAAGCAATAAATGGTGAAAACTAGTGAGAGTGAAATCTAATTCATGTCCTGAAATAGTTTTGACAGATAAAATACCCAGACATAGCACTTTTGGAATTGTTTTATGGAACTGCAGTACTTTTAAAGTTGCATTTAAATTTCATCTGTGCTGAATATATATATATTTCAGAAAATGTGTTGCTTAAAAACTGTGTGATATATCTCCTTATTTGTGTAATTTCTGTTGAGGGCTGGGTTGCAATTGAGGATCTAAAGTACATTTGTGTAAAATCCTTGCACAGCAGAGGGGTCATTTATGCTAAATGCTGTACAAACACTCAAACAGGAATGATCCTGATTTCAATTCTCCTCAATTATCTTAAAAAAATGATAAAATGATTTCAATTCTCCTCAATTATCTTAAAAAAAATGATAAAACGAGCAAGTGGGGCACCCAATAGCTGGGAGCAAGTCGGAGTTTTAAAACCCAAACAAACAAGGTTATGTACAATATTTTGCTAGAACAAGCAGAGAATAAAAGCAAACATTTATCAAACTTCCTTTAGGGGTGTTATCTTGCCTCTTTCTAAAGATATCCAGCCTCACTATATATATATTTTTGTCAGCTGTCTTGCTGTTCAATTCCCCTGGCCTTCCTCAGGGCCTTAAAGTTGGTGGTTTTACACTGCAGATAACGGGAAAGGAAAAAAAATCTGCTCTTAAAATATCCTGTTGTTTCTCTGGCTGTTTTCTACCCAAGAATCTCTAGAAATGATGGTAAAAATARGTGTTTTCACTGAAGGCTTTTTGGGGGCATCTTGTTTTCAAGACCTTTTAATGACCTGGACAGTACAGATTAAATAAACAAAAATAAATTATGGAGGTTACCAGAGCTGACTGTTGAAAARCCACCATGATATTTTGCTGTGAAATGCACACAGAAATAGGAATCAAAAAATGAAAAGTGAAATTGAGAATCAAGGCAGATCTCTGCTGAATTTTGTGTGAATTTGTAATGAATGGGACACAGCAGTGCTCCACTGGAAGGAATGGCAATTTCATGGCAATCTGTGCAAACRTTGCTCGTGTCTTCTGGCAAGGTTAGCTGAGGATAAAACTATAAAAAGAAATTATTTAAATGAGCTTTAATGGATTGCAGGTCTGTACAGGATCCCCCTTGTTTGCAACTGCTTTTGTACACAAAACAAAAATCTAAAAATGGGGTCTCTCTTTTTTTGCATTTAGTAGGTGAATTAAGAAACAATTCCATTACACAATAAAAGGTTAAAGGACTACTGATTTGTGATGCTAAATCATTTATTATACAACAATAAATTTGAAGGAATGAGCAGATGTTTAACTCTATTAAAATGCAAAGAATATTTTGGTTCTTACTGAAATCCAGAGACATTTTTGATTGTGGTGGGTGGCTATTAGGTGACTCGGTGTGAATGATCCCAATAAAATTTCTCTTTCAAACAGAAAGGATTGCCAGTGCTGATCCCCAATTTGATATTTACAGATTTTCCTACATAACTGTGAAACAATACACAGATCTTCACCAAAATCCCTAAGGATGAGGTCCAGAAGGAAGAATTGTCTGCACAAAATGGGAACCAGTGACAGAGATTGCAATTAACTTCAGCTTCTCAGCAGATAATGAAGTTTCATACATTTTTTATTAGGAATGATTAACCCAAACATTAATGTCTATCAGAAATCAGTCTGCTATTAATTTTCATATTCTTCTAATTTAAATTGTTGTCATCCCATGGAACAGCACAATTTCATGCAATTTTGATGATGAATGACATCCCAACAGTAGGAAAATACTCAGGGAGCTCCTTGAAATCAATTCTGGCTCGGGCCTGAGCACCCCTTGTGATGTTTAATAATGTATATATCTGGAGAAATTGTGATCCTCTAACAAATCATTTATAAATGGAAAAAGAAAGCTGAAGTGATCATAAATATTAACAGCAACAACCCTTCCAGCCCATTGTGTTTTGTTCTTTAGACATTTGGTGCTCAGTTTGGACAGGTGAAAATAAGACTTTGTTTTCTACCAGGAAGTGGCCCCTCTTCATTGCTTTAATATCAAAGTGAAAAGCATCCTGGGGAGAGCTAAGTATTTATGGATTCTGATTGGGAAAAAAGCAATGAGACAGAGATGACAGATTTTGTCCAGCTTCAGATTTTGTCCAGCTTCCAAGAAATCATTGTTTCATTCAAGATGACGTAGGGAAGAGACCTTGGTCTGATACTCATGTAATGGCAAATGATAAAAACTGAAAATTAACATTTTTTTTTTTAAATAAGTCTATTTACATGTTGGAGAGGTAGCCTTTTAAGCTTTTCAGAATATATTCACMTTATTTTCCTGGTTTTGATTGGGATAGATTCCTTTCCTTCCCAGTATCCAGTACAGAGTTGTGTTTTGGGTTCAGTGTGACAATAACGTTGATCCCACRCTGATGTTTTGGCTGTGGCTGTGCTCACCCTCAGCCAAGGAATAATTTATTAAATCATTCTCATCTCAGCTGCAGAGWTTTCCCTTTTCCTCTGATTGCCATCCCCATCCCACTGAAGGGAGGAGAAGCTTTACTCAGCTCCTGACTGGAGTAAAACCTCAAGGATTATTCAAAACTACAACAAGCTCTGTAGCAGCTATAAAAGTGTGCACAAAAATGCAAAGTAGAAAGGATTAAGCTGAGAATGAAAAAAGATAACACAATATCTTTTGTGTTTGTAAATTTTGCCTTTTCTGAAGCGTTTATAATCGTTAGAATTTGGCCCCAGGGTAAATATTTATTTACTTAAATACTGGACAGTGATATTGCAGAATTGATGCCAACTCCAACCCCTGAGCTGTATTTCTTAGTAAGCCAGCACAAGGTCAGCTCTTGGGTGTAAGGACACAAGCAGTTAACCAATTCTCAAAACTGCTATTCAGAATCCCTGATCTTGCTGCTGCTTGGACACAATGATATATATATTTTTTTAAGAAAAAAAAAAGTCCAGTTAATGAAATTAAATGCTTTTCTGAGACCATTGCCAGCAAGTTCGTAGAAAGTGTTTATACCTTTATTTGTGTTGAATCAGTTCAGTTAACAAAGTAAATCTTCTCAGGATGTCAGGAGTGCATTTCTCATGGTGCACCCCAGGCGTTCTCAGCTATTTGAACCCAAGTGAAATGGCTCAGCAGGAATGTTCTCTGAGAGGGCAGAGCAACTCTAATGACTRTAATCTTCTCTATTCATTTTGGATAAGAAAGTTTCAAAGAAATAATTGCCAAGTGTATCTACTTTTTTTTACAGAGGATGCTATACTACCTACACCATGGTATTATCAAGGTGTTTCCTTCAACTTTTTCTTTATAATCCATTTTACTCTTAAATATCTATTTGTGAACCAGAACTTTGTGAGCTTTGTGATAGTGAAATTCAGTTTGGTGAATGATGTTAATTTTTCTCTTGGAGCTGTGTCCCTAAGAACACACATACCTAAATGTGTACATGGCTTATCAGAGAAGATAAGATAAGTCACCTTTAGAAATTAATTTCATAATTAACACAAACGGGCCTACTTGTTGCTGTGCTGGCCAAAATCAGAGATACCCTTAAAATATCTCAGCACCTAGACGACTTTTCATTTTATCCTAGCAGGAGGATTTGGTTTCTGAGAGACAGCCAAGTYTCTGCTGAATTTAGAGCTCAGCAGGAGCAGCAAGCCAGGGCTGCCAGGAGATGATTTTGATGATTTTTGATCTCTGTGATAGGCAGTGATTCCCCAGTGATTTCCAATTCCAGGCTTTAATCTTGGCTGTGTCTGTCACACCCAGACTACCCAAAAATTTTATCTCAATAAAATTTAGGTTTAGAGCTGGGTTTAAGGCTCCTGCTCACGACAGAGGCACCCATATCACTCCTTCTGCATGGCCACGGATCTCTCCAGAGAGCAATTCTTTAATCTGACCTAAATACTGCAGATCTGGGTCAGATTTTAATTAGTGTGAATTAGTCACTGATTCCACAAAGCTCTTGTATTAAGCTTGCAGACAGCCCTGTGTGTTTGGGAATCCCTCTGGATCCAGCTGGCAATGCCCACATCTCTCCAGAGGGTCACTGTTTGCTTTTTGGCAGCTCTTGGTGGTCCAGGCAGTTTGCACTCGTTATCAGCATCCCTTTTCCAAGGTGAAATGCAAACTTAGAGTCAGAAATTCAGACTGAGGGTGGAGCAGGAGATTTCAGCTCACATTTTAGCCAAGCTCAAGGCACTGGAGATGTTTGTGGTGTCACCACTCAGCATCTCTCCCACAAGCACCCATCTCTTACTGACATTATCTCAAGGCATGGGCCCAAATCTTCAGACAGCTATGAGAAAAAAAGCTTTTCTTTGACTCCTTGTTATTCACTCAATTTATATCCTCAGGGCTGAACTTTGTTGGATTATGTGCTACTTTACAGATGGGGATAGAATTTAATTAAAATGTATGAAAGTGGGGTAAGCRATGCTAATAGGAGAAGAAAAATATTAAGTGAACAAATGTGTCGGAGATTAAAAGTTGTTGACTAAAAGTGGATGGAATATTTCATTTATAAAAACGTAAAATTTAATTATGAAAGATGGCATGTAGAAAATCTAGAATTATGGACATTGTATTTTATTGAAGTGCAATCATTTCCTTTCCTCCCTGAGCAAATTTTCTTTTTTTTTGCTCTTTTCACTGATACTCTCTGAGGACTCAGCACTGAGGCAATGGTTGTTGTGTRTTTATTAAAAAGAGAAATTAAAGAAGCATTTTGACTCAGAATTACCCATCTGGAGTCCAGATTGACCCCACAGGCTCTGGGGCTGTCAACATCCTCTGTGTGAATATTAAAAGGATTAATGGATTAGAATATTTGGGAACTATGTGACATCTAAAATCTGAAAAGCAAAATGTGAGTGAAGCCACCTTCTTGTGCTTGACTGAGTAAGAGACACAGCTCAGAGCCTAAGGTGTTTTCTGGTGACATGAGTAAAGTGACATAAATGTGCAATGTTAAAATTATGTGCAGACCCTGAAAGAAAATCACCATTTGTTCCTCTCTGCTTCCCATTTCACAGAGACAGCAAAACTGTTTTTTTGGGTATTTCAGAAGAATTTCCAAGTTTTACAAACTGCTCTTCTCTATTTATTTGCTTAACCTCTATGACAACTTACATTAAYTTACCATTTCTGATAAAGGATTTTTCTAAAAGGTTTTTGGACAGTGAAGTACTGTGGACAGTGTTGGCTTCACTTTGTTTTTGTGCTGTAATAATTTGGAACAACTCCRATATGTCAGCCATGAAAACCTTCATTCATAAATCTCCTGAAGCTTTTATTAAGAAAATTCTGGATTTTTCTGTGTGCCTAGTGGCTGGATCCCATAAAACTAAATTGATTTTTTTCCTCTATCACTGATATTCTATTCTATAATGGCCTGAAATCTCTTGTGGCTTGGAACAGGCCTAAACTTTGAGGAAAAATGAAATCTCTCAATTACCCAAGTTTGAAGGATTTTTACTTCTCAGGAAGTTCAACATTTCCTCTTTAAAAATCCGTTCCCCTCATCTTGAACTCAAACAGACATGGGAACAAATGAAAGTTTGTGAARGAGATAAATTCTGATGGTGAATTTGGTCGCTGCTTTTCCCAGTGATATAAATTACAGAACGTGGATGATRTATGAACATAAAGAAAGCAAATTAATTTAGACAGAAAATTGAGAAAAATATAAATGCACTCTATTCTGTATATAAGTGGTGAATGTTGAGAGCTGAGACATTTTGATTAAGCAATTAATTTTATTAGTAATATAATTTTGTCCATGAAGGCAACAATTCCTTACAGCTTTCAGATTTTCCAGTGAATTTGTATCAGCAGACCACAGTGGTGGGATTTGTGGCCCAAGCACTGATCTGGTACACTGTGCAGTAACATTAAGACCAGAAATAAATCCTATTTATGGAGGCAAATATTTCAGTATACACTTTTGTAATTTCTCATGAATTCTCTTTCTTTTAGCAGGAATATTTAGATCTTCGACCCTAATGGCGCACCATTACTATTGTTTTCCAACAAAGAAGAATAAATCTATCTGATACAAACAAACTAAGATGCAATGGAAGGTCATAATGAGATAAAAAAGTCAGTTGAGGCTTCATATTTCAGTGTGATTGGTGAGTTATTTGTCTTAATTGTGGTTTTTATGCATAAAAACATGGTCCTCTGAAAAGCTCTTCAGACGTTTTGATGCCACACATCGCCAAGTCTGAGCTTGATTTCACAGCTAAAACCCTGAAAATGTTGTTCACCTTCTAATAACATTATTTTTAGGTGTGTTGTACCAGTCAAAGGTGTGACTGGACCTCCTGTGGACTCTGATGCAACTCTGGTTGTAAGAACGTGTCCTTAAATATTTTTCCCAATATCCCAGGAGGGTTTTGAAGCCCAGAAAGCATGTGATGCTGAACAATTATGGTTATTCACCCACAGTTAATTCTATCTGGATGCCATGCAGCCAAAGTTTGATGGAATATGGACAGATTTCTAGGAAAATGGMAGTTCTGCCTCTAAATTCCCATTTCTTGCCAAATGGTTTAGGTGGCTGCCAGCTGAAGCCAATTTCAGATGTTAACATCAGTCCAGTGCTYTCCACTGATGAAATTGTGGAATTAATTGCTGCCTGTAAGACAAGTTTAGCTCCAGCTTCTGAATGTGTGGAGTGAAAAATAACAGCTTCCACTGGAACAAAACAGCCCCTGTATTCTCTGGAATTCTTGTAGGAATTCTGTCCAGACAAGGTTTAATAGAAYTTCCTCTCCACCACCACTGACTGCTCCATTGGAAATATCGATGGTTCACAGAACTGGCAGAAGATTTTCAGTTTTGCACGGATTTGTCACCCTTTTGATATTGTTTTATTCCTTTCCTTATGTCTTCCCTTGAAGGCAAGTGAAGGATGATCTTCTTGAAACGACACCTCGGCGTTTTCAGAGTCAAATCTTTTTATTATCAGAACACATTGTCAGGCTGGGGCGGTGCATTGTGGGAACCAGGGCTGGAATAATCCCTTCAAAAAAAAAAAAATCATCATTTCATGCGAGTATTATGGCCTGTTTGTTTTGAGAATTCTGAGGATTAAACTGAGTGCGTAAGCCATGAATGGGCTAAACCAGTCTGGCATAAGTGGCATGGAATAAAAAGATGCTTTGCTATTTTAGAGCCAGGCTGCCCAGCAGGGATTACCACCTAGCCTGCTATAATCTTCCCAGTGATAAACACACTGCCTTTTTGCAACACAAGGGAGAACTTCACATCAGCTGAAAATTCATTCAGGAACGGAATTTTGCTGCATTTCGTTCCTGTTCGGCCTTCAATTAAATCGGCCTAAAATTAAATTAGCAGCAAGGGAAATAATTTACTTTCATGCACAGAGAATTTTCAGTGCCTGGAACGGGTTAAATGACAGCATTTATTTAATAAATAAATGGGGATAACAAACATCCCCAAGTTTTTAAAATATYGGGGCCAGAGGATGTGCTTCATTTGCGTAATTCAAGTGGTGGAGAGGAAGGAGAGTKTAATTGGATGTGTTTTACTGTGCACCTTTGTCACACCCCACAATGCCTCTAAAAACCTCCAGTGATTGTACATAAAAGGCTGCGACATGAATAAAATAGTTTTATTTTAAAACAAAACCAAATGTATTTTTAATTTAACAAWTTTACCTTAAAGAAAGGTAAATAAATGCAAAAATAGCTTTGTCTCTTTTGTATTCTATTTCTTATCTCACATTCTGCTGTATGGGCATCACAGGATAACATTATCTTTTTCCTCCTGAGTGTACAACAGGTAGACTGATGATATTTTATATATATAGATATATCTAAAATACATATTTGTATAAAATATCTTTTCAAAGAGCTCAAGATGTGGAATTGTGCTCCTAAATGGGACAATAACTTCTTTCATTATGGAAGTTTTTACTGGAATAAAGATCATCCCAGTTTCCTGGGGAGGGGTTTGTGCTGTGTTCTAATCATGGACATCTCGTTTTTGGGTGGTTTAATAAAAGTTGCCCACAGTCTGATCCAATGCCTTCGACAAATGGGTCAGAAATCCTTTCTGAGCATGTGTCATTTTCTCATCCTGATTTTGAGGGCACTGCCTCGCTGCTTTAGAGAAATATTGAGATGAATTCACCACGGCTGACAAAGTGCATCAAAGGCCTTCAGTGCAGAGTAAAAGGGCTGCTGTTAAAATGACAAAAGCAGCCAAAAAGAACATAAATGTCACTACTTTCATGGAAAAAAAGGTATCTCCACTTTCCTTTTTTATCCCTTTGGCTTCAGAGATTTCTTTCTTTCTTTCTTTCTTTCTTTCTTTTTTTTTCTCCTTTTTAGTTATGGAGCTTGATTCAAAAATTGTTTAGAATTCCTGCTGCCAAAGGCTAAGCTATAAATAATTCTTCCCTCATTAGCTTTTAAAAAAAAATTAATAGTTGGAATGGTCTATGGAATGTATTTCAAAGGTTTTATAGTTGGAATGGGTTTGTGGAATGTATTTCAAAGTTGCATGTGAAGTTCTTCAATAAAGAGTGAAAAATTCGCAGGTATTTTAAAATTCCTAATGAGGAATTTTGCTGTTTGTAGCAGGCCTGTCATTTTAATGGTGATTTTAAACCAAAAATATTTCTGCCAGAAGATGATGCTACATGGAAGTTAAAAGCTGGGATCAAGCACTTTCTGGTTTCAACTCTTTTTTCTRTTATCACAGACATTTAATGTCATTAAGTCTCACATCTTACTGAGGAGAAAATGAACGTGCAAGGGACAAACTTCAACCCCAATGACTTTCTTCTTAAATTCAGGTCTTCCTGTTTATTCTTGAAGGGATGCCTCTGAGAAACTGAAAAAGAGAAAGCAAGAGCAGTAAAATGATTCCCACTGGATGGGGGAGAAGATGGATTTGTGCACGGCAGAGGAGGGGAAAGGACAGGAGCGTGGGGAATTTCTGCAGAGTGATTTATTCAGGCAGCCTTTCAGAGCCAGCATTCCAACAGATGCTGGGCTTATTTATAGAGCAGGCACTGCAGACCAGGTWATCCATCAGGTGGACAGAGAAGTCAGGGTGAGCAGTTGGATTTCAGTCTGTGGAAATGAATTTGGGGAGTGAATTCGGGGAAAAGCCACGGATCCCTTTGGGCTGAGGTGGGCAGGGAGAGGGGATGCAGGGAGAGAAAGAGGATGCAGAGAGAGRGGATGCTCACCTGGCTCTTTCTCTATGTCTCTGTATTTACAGCAGAGAGAGGGGATGCTCACCTGGCTCTTTTTCTGAGTCTCTGTATTTACAGCAGGGAGAGAGGATGCTCATTTGGCTCTTTCTCTGAGTCTCTCTGTATTTACAGCAGAAGAGGGGATGTTCACCTGGCTCTTTCTCTGAGTCTCTCTGTATTTATGATGTGGCCTTGTAGGGTCAGGTACAGAGGTAGAACTTGTTCATTGCAGCACTCTGGGAATGATTGGAGCACAATCCTCCTGCTCTGACTCCCATCTGCTCCATTTAGCAACAAGTTCATGGTTGTTCTAGGGGAGGGGACCCAAATGAGGTGTGTGGTTAATATCTAAGTGGGGTTTCCAAGGTTGTTTGTGCATTTTGGAGCCTTCAGGCACCACCCAAACCAGGTGGTTTGCCTACAATCTCATTGTAGCCTCTCTGGTCCATTGCCTGGGTTTCCTTCCTGTAGAAATCAGGGAAAGAAGGAGTTTTGATACATAACTGCTCTTGTTTTACCACGGGCTCAGAACGTGACAGGACCTGGTGCTGTGGTGACTCCATTTCGACATCACTGCAGGGACAGAGCTGCTGAGGAAGAGTGAAAACCAAATGCACAAATGTGATGCAGACTTAGAATGTTTCACCACTCAATTCTGCAATCAACAGCCTGTAGGATATCGGGTTTTAACTTTTAAACTTCAGACTGTAAGGTACTAGGCATAAATCTTTCTGACATGTAGATGGCTAACCTCTCAATGCTCATTTGTTTTTTTGATCATWATTTGTGTACAGCATATCCTATTACCCCACCTTAATGAACACTAAATCATATTAATTTATGCTGCTTGCAGTTCTTTAAGAACAAAGCATTCATGAATGCAAAGCAGAAGTCTCTCTTCCCTCTTCTCGATCTCTGTCAGCCTCATGTGTTATCTTTTCTACCTTCAACAGGATAATGGTGGTGTCATGAGAGAAACTGCTCTAAGACTGTCCTTTCTGGCTGCTGGGACTGTTTGTACATTCACAAATGAATCTGTCCTTTCACAAACATCCCCTCATCCAGGCAGCACTCATCCTAAAACCCTCTGAGACATATCAGTTGTAGGTGATTTGGTAAATAGCGTGGTTACTCCTTGGTGCTCCAAAGAGCTCACTGAGCACCTTTCATCTTGGTTGTAAAGGGAATAGAGAGGGGACAAACCATGCATTGAGTCTGACAGTCATCTTTTCTGACAAATTGTTTGAAACTGGAGGCAATAAATTGTCAGGCTAGGTTTCCATGCATCGTACGTGCATGTGAGAGCAYGGGCATAAAAATAAAAATGCAATCATTAGGCAAAAGGAACCTCATTTGAATAACCATCTAGGCAAAAAATTATAACCCTCAAAAAYTCTTTCTCATTTAATTTGTTTTTAGACTTCCCTTTCAGTTTGCATTAGGCACCCAGCTGTGAAAAAGGAACGTGATTTTTTTTTWWWTTTTATTTAACYGGAGTGCCTGGTTTCAATTTTCCTACGGGCTGTTGAAGGAGATCCACCAAGAGCGGAATAAAAGGACTTCCTGTGACTGCAGTTGCAAAACTGCAGTTAACGAAAACTGGTGGAAAACAATATTTCCTGCATTTGGAAGAGCTGCTGAAGCTCTCAAACTCATTGGGTTTGGGGTCACACCCTGGGATGGCCACTGAGATGGTGGAACATGGAAGCCAACAAAACTTTGAGGAAAGAGTGGAACCAAAACCAAAGTGCAGCGTTGTTTTTGGAGGCAATCATCAGGCTCAGGGCTGTCASACAGACACTCACAGCTCTTTGTGCTTCCACAGAGAGCCATCCATCACATCCCCCASCCTGATCTTCCCACTCAGCACCTGTAGGAACATCACATCACATCCCCGGGATGCTGCAGGAACCGCGGTAAATCCCGGGAATAGCACAGGAAAAACGCGTCGCTAACAGCGGCGACACAAGGTGGAGATGGCAAAATTCAATGAGTTGGTGGCATTGTCAGGCTGTTAAAATGCTCAGCCCCTCGTTCTTTTTTGCCTTTTGAGCAGAACAAAACAATTCATACTGTTCCTCACTGTGAAATGCCCAGATTTCTGCAGTTGCCTTCGCTAGAGTCCTTTCTCACCTTTGTAGGAATACAGCTGTGATACAGAAMCAATTTCTCAATAACTGAATGCAATAATGAATATTGAAATTGTGCCCAAACTAGAAAAAAAAAACATTGTGAGAGCGTTTGTATGGATAACASTTCATGATTAATTCATGGGATGGAAATGAAGGTACAAAGATAGAACGTCACCTCATTAAAAAATGAAAGCCCAAAAGCCCAAGTGAGTAATGCTGGTTCTAAAAATGTAACTCATTAATCCTGGAAACATGTGTGGTCTGCTGCACATGCAGAAGGATTTCCCATGTCCCCATTCAAGTAAACACAGCTAGTGTGACTCTGTGAGTTGTGTTGGGTGAGGAAAATAATGGGCTTTTTGGGGAAAAAAGTAAAATGTGCAGTAGGTACTGACTTGCACACTGTTTCAGGATGAGAATCAATCCATCCAGCGCTACATTTTCTGTCGTGCTGCAAACAAAATGTTTGTACTTGTGTGGGAGGGATGTGCCTCTGTAAGTTCAGCTCAGCTTATGGCTTTAAACCTTTTAAATGATTTTATGTTTTCACACCTTTTAGAAGGTGGGTGTGTTTAATAAACATAAATTGAGGGCATAAATTAATTTACTTATAGCCTCTRCAAGTGTCACAGGTGAAAATATCACAGGTAGACAAATAATGTTTGAATTCACAAATGTGGGCAGCCTTTCTCTTCCCCATTCTCTGCATAATGCCGTGTTGCCTAGACCATTGGGTTGGAACTTAAAAATCATTTTATTTTAGTGATTTCCCTGTTTCATAGCAGGAAAGCRTCACCTTCAATCCTCACAAAAAGATCTGGAATTTTCTAGAACACAGAAGGAAAGACATGAAGGACTCTGTCTCCCATTCTCAGTCTCCAGACAATTCATGATCTCCTGATTATGAAGCAAATCCTTGGTTTTCTTTAGAGAGGAAGGAAACTGCATTTTTTAGTGGATCCCATCTTYAAATAATCCACAGACCCCTGGAAAGAAAGAGTGCAAACTGAAATCCACTAACTACACTTTATTCACCTCAAAGAGTTTCAAGTGATTCTTTAAGATTATTTCATTCCAGGTTTTAATACAATAATACAAGTTTTCCTTGTTTTCAGAGTATTATCTAAAATAATCTGATTTATATTTCTATTCTGGAATGTAAAACACATTGCACAGTAATACAATCTCCTTTGCCTCAGGAATCCAAATGAACATTGTTCTCATTTTGGGACTACGTGTATTATCAGCACCTGGATATTGAAAAAAACATTTATTTAAAAGAGTTTCAGATATTCATATATGTTATTTATGTACAGAATAAAATTTTAGGAACTCTCCATTTTCAATCTAGAAGAAGAGTCAAACATGACTCATTCCATAATTAAACTGAGGGAATGTCTGCCAAAAAWWTTGMTTAMTTTAAAATTGACTGAGTTTTTGCCCTCTCTTTTGTTATGTTCCTCTTTCTGAGATACTTTAACAACGTGTTGACTCCCAGGCATACTCAGAAGCAAAAAAAAAACAAACCAAAACCAAACCATGTCTCCTGTTAAGAGACTAATTTTTTAAAAAAAGAGAAAATTCTCATGACTATAAATATAATAATCCTTTCATTTCATCAGATGGCGGTTGTTTTCAATCTTTTTCGTTCCAACCTCTTTTTTTTTTCAAGAATGGTGTTAATCCAGAGCAGGGGATGGAGGAGATTASATTGTTCTTATGTATTCAAAGTTTCAGCTTTTCCATGATGAATGGACCCAACGCTCCTGAGTGAACCCTGGAAGAAACATCTATTCACAGAAATGACTCCCAGGATCAAAATAAATATCCCACTTATTGACAGAATTTCATAGAAATCTTATGCTTTATGCCTTTTAAAAGTAATATCTGTGTTCTGGAGTTGGTAAATTAACAGGTGTTAGTACATGCTGTTAAAACATAAGAAAAAGTCTCACTTATGCACACCTTTCTCACTGAGAAAACATAATTTTTGTGGCTAGATCTTTGTGGTTATAGTTGATTCTAGTTAGAAACTTATGTAGAATTACTACTTTATTTTTCTCTTCGAACAGCACAAGTGTGAATCTCAGCTACTGTGGTATTTCTAAGATATTAATGGATTTTGATTTCTGTGAGTCTTGACTAGAAAACTGAAAATAAGGAAGGTTTTAAGGCTTACTTTGCTTACTTTCCTCTAAAAGAGTCAGTATAACATAAAAGYAGTGATGTATTTTACCATCCATCTTTCCAGTGCTAGGAAAAATCTGGAAATGAGTAGATAAAAAGAGATAGGACCCCTCGTGGTTATGAAATGTCTGAGAATTTGGACCAGATTTTTGAAAGTATGAAATTAAATCATTGCCCTTCTCATGACTGTGCATGGAACATTTCTAACAACACATCCCAGGTCTTAGATGTTATATATAAGATATGGTTACACACTTCCTAAAAGAAAGAGACAGTTTGTCTTAAAAACAAGCCTAATCTAGAAAAAGTCATTACTTTTCCTTCTTTTTTTCTTTTTCTTCTGAGCAYGTCATTCTTCTGACACCAACTGCATGCTGCCTTCTGTTAACCCAGTTTTATTTTAGTGAGAAATATCTGAACCAGGAGTTCTGTCTGGTTACTTGCAGAAAATGAGGTGCATTTAATATTCTAAAAGCAAACAGAATCTCATCAGAACCATTTTGGCATCCAGGATGTTGTGCCAGATCTTCCTAAATGTTACACTGGAATGAAATGTATGACCCTAAAGGTAGAAAACAACAGAAGAAATGCAAGAAGTCACTTGTAATGCATGGTAAAACATTTTGAAATACACAGAAGGATGTACATAAGGGAGACGTGGTGAACTTATRTGTCTGATCTCCATGAGGAAAGAAAAAAAAAAGGAATAAATTCAGAAAAGCCACAATCTGAGGATTAAAATAAAAAAAAATACAAAGCCCTAATACACAACATGTGAAGAATCAGCTTATTCTTTAAATGCTAATTAAAAATGCTGTCTGAGGACAGAACTGGCTGCTTGAGAACACGAGGACTGGCAGGGTTAATTTGTTTTTATGCTYATTGCCATGCAGAAAATGTTGTTATGGAAACCAAATATATGCTATTTCTTAAATAAATATTCTCTCAAGGCCTCTGGAACAGAGTAAAGAAATTGAAGCTATTAGTGCTAGYGTTGCTGTTGGCTGTCTGAAATCCCAAAGCTGGAATTCTAATTGAAAATCCAAGGATTTTGGCTTCCTGGTTTTGTAGTAAAAAGGTAGAAAGCCACTACCATTGTTAYCTGCTTCTTAATCACCATGAAAAACTGGGAATTGGTCTCCAAGATGCCTCTTCTTAAAGCATCTTGAGGCTTTTCCTGGTTTGGGAGGACTGMAAACCAAGAAAAATTCATGTARAAATTCACCAGGTTCTAAAAATTCCTAAATCCATCTTGAGCCAGATGGGTTTTCTGTATGGATCTGGACCTTCATGCTCATTGAAAGAATCTCTGCTTGGTTTGAAGGTTTTTTGCCTTTAATCCTGTGCAAACTCATCCATCTCCAGAAYTCACACCAAACCTGCAGGGCGTTTTCTAGAGAAACCTTCCCATTCTAGAAATTTGTCTTATGTGCCTGTTTGGGTATTTGAATTATCRTGATGGAAAGGGCAAATCTGAAGGACGTTTTTGATCTCCTGATGTTGTGAGGAGTGGATGAGAAGATGTTGACAATCCAGGCTCGGTCTGGGATGCATTTTCAGGCAGTGACATTGGTGAAATGTGACTCATGGCTGAACTTATCACAAAGACTAGACTCGTCGTGTTAAATTGTCAATGCCAAATTGGTTCTTTCAGAATTATTTGGTTTGTTCATTATGGAGATGGAGAGGCCAGTCAGGATGCATGACTTGCATTATCCTTCCCGGGAACAGGTTTTATGGCCTTGAATATGTTTCATTTTCCTTTTTTTTTTTTCTTTTTATGAGCCATAAGAAGCAAAGAATTTTTTATTTTGCTATTATGCAGTGGGAATACTCATTTAGTGAGTGAATGCATTGGAATCCAAAGCCTTGTATTGGAATCTATAATATCACGAAAAAAAAGTCATAATGCATTTTTATGATGCATAATTAGGTTTTGGATGTCCTGCATTCATGGAAAAAAACACTCAGAACAAAACTGTCAGGAGCTGTCAATATGTTTTTGCAGAGTTAAATTAAAGCCAGCAGCTATAATCCTTAAATTACTAGAGGAACATCTTTTAGAAGTGGGGAGAAAATACTTCATCTGTATTATCCCTGCAGTGACAAGAACGGGATTGGGATTCCATCTCCAGTTCCAGACATCAAAAATTGGAGCAAAGCATTACAAAGGATTCAGGAAAGAGACGTGAAAAACCTGAAAGCTGTGGAAAATGTGGCTCCTAATAGCAGATTGAACTTAGTTCAGTGGCTTTTTTGGGGAAAAGTTAAGAGGGAAGTTGAGCTTCATTAAAGTCTCCCTACTGAGAAGGTYTGAAATCTGCCAATGTCCATATATTTTATTGTAATTTTTTTTTTAAATTTTTTTTTGTGATTTTATTTTTGAGCTGTAGCCTTAGCTAGGTACTTATAGTATATTACAACACATCACAGGAGGCAGTTTCATCTTTTAAATCAATGATTCTGCCCCCCATGACAACAAAAATACAACTGTAGTAGTGCCTTATAAATTAATTTTAAACTCTCCTTAGGCTCTTTGCAAAAAGGTAGAACATTAAGAATGTTTTCAGCATAAGAAGCCTGTGTTACTTGCTTCTTTCATTAAAATGGAGTATTTTCTTACCTTGTGGTAATATTTCAGTAGAATCCAGAGTTGTTCCAGAATTCATTGACAGATGTTTTGTATTATCCATGCAAGCCTTTGCAGACGTTTTCCTGCAGTGCAGCTGTGATGTTAATTTGTTTTTATTGAACTTGTAGAGCAGTGGGCCAAAACTACACGTTGAAAAAAAGTAATTTCTCTGATATTCTTTGCAGGGACCTAGTTAATCATAACATGCTTTGCTTTTAAAAGTCTCTTTGTGTTCTTTCCAATTCCCTTTATAGAGGTCTCTGCTATAATTTTTTGGGGTAATCAAAGTGTCGATTAGAGGGGTATTTTCAGGTTCTACAAACATTAATATTATTCCACATTTGGAAAGCTAATAAAAAAATGAAATCCAGCCAACAAGAATGTAAATATGAGAGAGAGTTAATACTTCAAGAGCATATAATCAAAGCCATATCATCTCTGATTTGTCAAGCATAACTGAGTCCCTCAGGGAGATTATGSTTGGCCAGTCATTCTGGTGAATATGCAGAAATACTGAGGAAAAAAATCTGAAATAACTGGTCTTGTTTTGGAAAGGTTTTGGGTTTTTTTAATTTTTTTCTTGTTTGTTTGTTTGGGTTTTTGTTGTTGTTGTTGTCATCATTTAGGTTTTTTTTGTTTTGCGTTTGGTTGGGTTTCACTTTTTTTTTTCCAGTTTTTGCTGAAACAATCTATCAAATCTGACTAATTTCAAATTGCAGCTTGTCTGGAAACAGCTTCCCCTTAGCTTTAGACACCAGATTGCTCCTGCCCCTACCCTAAATTTCTGCAATCATTTTTCTTTCAGGAAATCTCTTCGTGTATTACCCATCAGATTGCAATTTTAAGGATGATATTTTGCTTAATGGGGATGTCACATCTTCAAACAAGCTTCACTCCATCCAACTGCTTCCAGATTCCCATTTTTGGACTTTTTATTCATCTTTAACCCTTGAATGACCTTTGTCAGCTGGGGATGGCCGCTGTCACTTCTGAAAGGATGCAAATTCCCGTGCCACATTTCCCAGGCTGAAAAACCCAACGTGCCTTATCTGTGGAAACACATCAAGGAACAAAAAACAACCACCCACGTGCACAGTAAATACTATTTCTGCAGAAAATAACTCGCCCTACTTACTATCTAAAATAGTCACAAATATTTAATGCGCCGCGAGATGAAAATAGCTGCGGGTGACATTTGGATGGTGCAATAAAAGGGTGCTGAAAGGTCTGGGTGAGACGTTCTGTGCAGGCACAAAAATATTTGGAGATTGTTCTTGACTGGTGGAAGGAACTGCTCACCTTTCTGAGTGCATTTTCAATGAACCCATCTGGTTTTTAAAAGCACCGGTGAACTCTAGAAAGGTTCCTAAAACAGCAAGATTGTTGGAAGTGTGGTAAGATCAGAACTMMTTYTAATWWMAWWWWTKMWATTARAAKAAGCCATCTGGCTAAATAATGTATTCATATCCCAAATCATAGTTTCTGGTTTCTACAATGAATAATGCTCAGTGCTGCCTTTGTACTCTTTGCCAAGGAATTTTTCACAAAGGTGTAGCAATTAAATAATTTGGACAGGTGGTATTGTTATACTAATTGGGGTTAATTGGTGCTTTTAAACAGGTATCTATTGCAATGGTGTTTGACCAAGAAGCTCAGAATTCAGTAAATCATCAGAGAATAAAATTATTTATAAATTACTCTAAAACCTTCACTAGGCTGACAAATTAAAGGACAAGACTGACTGAGAATTACATAATCCTCATTTTTTTTTCAATCTCACCTGAAAATGGAGGGAAACATTAGAAACCAAGCCAATGCACTGGATGTTATGATCATAATTTTGAAAACTTCTGAAATATAAGAAGAGGTTTTAATAGTTAGACTGGTACCTAATTGTGATGAAGGATTTGGGACGAAACTGTACAGCTTTATTGCTGGTCAGAAAACATCAACAGCCAAACCAAATTGTTCATTCTCCTGAAATGTGTCCACCTTTCTGTGTGCCTGCATGTCCATGTATATATATCTATTTATATATAAATATATATAACATTATGTATTTTTAATATATAATATTATATCTACATGATATGTAGATATATTTATATCTATCCATATTGAGAGAGAGAAAGCATTGTGTTCACATATGTTCAAGAGATTAATTTTATATATATATATTCATATATATTCTGATTTTTTTCTCTGACTTAAGGTTTCTAGGATGATTCAGAATGTTTCAATGCTGTTAAATCCCACTGCTGGGATATTTTCTCAGGGATGCTTGAAGGCAGAAACAGCAGAAAAGCTCTCAGATTCTTTCTTTATTTCCTTCTGTCTGTTCTACCCATCAGGTAGAGTGGGAATGGTGAGCTGAGCTCTCAACACTTTTCCCTACCATTCTAATTTTCTTCCTGCTCTTTAATCTGTTGGTTTACTGTGGGATTTTGGAGAACCACATTGCAACAGATAAAGTGATGAGTTTTCTTTTTCAGTTTACGTGTGCCTCTTGATTTGTGTGTTTGCATAAAAGTAAGGGCTAATGTGGTAAAACCTAAAACCTATTTTCCTATTCAGAATCAGACAAAAGAGGGAAA
>NW_026624179.1:0-5601 GCF_030028575.1 Malurus melanocephalus
CCCAAATCTGTGGGGTTTCACCCCAAATCTGGCGGGTTTCACCCCAAATCTGACAGATTTCACCCCAAATCTGGCAGGTTTCACCCCCAATCTGGCAGGAATTCACCCCAAATCTGGCGGGTTTCACCCCAAATCTGTCAGGTTTTACCCCAAATGTGGCAGGTTTCACCCAAATGTGGCACGTTTCACCCCAAATCTGACAGGTTTTACCCCAAATCTGGCGGGTTTCACCCCAAATCTGGCAGCAGGAATTCACCCCAAATCTGGCGGGTTTCACCCCAAATCTGGCGGTTTCACCCCAAATCTGGCAGGAATTCACCCCAAATCTGGCGGGTTTCACCCCAAATCTGGCGGGTTTCACCCCAAATCTGGCAGATTTCACCCCAAATCTGGCAGGTTTCACCCCAAATCTGTGGGGTTTCACCCCAAATCTGGCGGATTTCACGCCAAATCTGGCAGGTTTCACCCCAAATCTGGCAGGTTTCACCCCAAATTTGGCGGATTTCACCCCAAATCTGGCAGGTCTCACCCCAAATCTGGCGGATTTCATCCCAAATCTGGCGGGTTTCACCCCAAATCTGGCGGGTTTTCCCTCATCTACGTCGTTCACCCCAAACCCCCCAGGTTTTCCCCCATCTGTGTTTTTTTACCCCAAACCCCTCAGGTTTTACTCCATCCATGTTTTTCACCCCAAATCTGGCAGATTTCCCCCCATTTGTGTTTTTCACCCCAAACCCCTCAGGTTTTCCCCCATCTGGGTTTTTCGCACCCGCTGGAATTGTCAGTCCAACTCCCCTTGGGGTTTTCCGAGGTGTCCGAGCTGAGAGAGATGGGAGTGAAATCAAATCCCTCTCAAAAATTAGAAATATTTGTGTAAAATATGAACCTCTGGACGAAATATAAATTTCTCTGATTAAGGAGCAGAAATCCAGGGTGGGAATTTTGTGCAGCTCCAGGRTGAGGGAATTTTGTGTGATTCCAAGCACAGGTGAGGTGCTTCCCCTGATTCTGCAGCAAAGCGAGATTTCTTCTTAAAAATATTAGTATCTGGATAAAATAGAAACTTCAGGATAAAATGAACTTTAGGATAAAATAAAAACTTCTGTGAGGAGGGAGCAGAGATCCGGGTGAGGGAATTTTGTGGAATTCCAGTGACAGGTGATCACAGGTGAGGTTCTTCCCATGAATCTGGGGCAAAGAGATATTTCTTATTAAAAAATTATGAATATTTGTGTAAAATATGAATTTCTGTGAGGAAGGAGCAGAAATCCAAGGTGGGAATTTTGTGTAACTCCAAGAACAGGTGAGCACAGGTGGGATGCTCCCCCTGATTCTGCTGCAAAGAGAGATTTCTTATTAAAAAAAAAAAAAATTGTGCAAAACATAAACTTCTGGATGAAATATAAATTTTCTCTGATTAAGGAGCAGACATCCAGGGTAGGAACTTTGTGTAGCGCCAGGATGAGGGAATTTTGTGATTCCAAGGGCAGGTGAGCACAGGTGAACTACTGCCCCCAAAGAGTGATTTCTTATTAAAAAAAAATAAATATGTAAAGTATGTGTAAAGTATGTGTAAAGTTTGTGTAAAATGTGAACTTCTGTGTGGAAGGAGCAGAGATCCAGGGTGGGAATTTTGTGTAATTCCAAGGACAGGTGAGCACAGGTAAGATCCTCTTCCTGAATCTGCCACAAAGGGAGTTTTCTTATGAAAAACTATAAATACTTGTGTAAAATAGAAATTTTTTGATAAAATCTAAACTTCTGTGGGGAAGGAGCAGAGATCCAGGGTGGGATTTTTGTGTAATTCCAAGGACTGGTGAGCACAGGTGAGCACAGGTGGGATCCTCCCCCCAAATCTGCAGCAAAGAGAGATTCCTTATTWAAAAAATCATAAATATCTGTCAAAAATCAATTTCTCTGGCATTTCTGAGCCCTGTCTGAGGTGATTCCCCCGCTCCTGCTCTGGCTCATCCCTTCCCATGACATTCTCCGGGGCCTTTCCTCCTTGCTGGGAAGGCAATTCATGGAAACTTCTTTTTATTATTATTATTTTGGTGAAAAGGAGGTTATTTCAGGAAAAAACCTGCAATTCCTCATCCTTGGATTCACCCTGTCCGTCCCACACTGCTCTCACCCCCGTGTGCTTCCAACCTCATCCGCTCTTCGTTTTCCGAGGGTTTTTTTGTCTCCCAGCCCAGAACTTTCCCCTTCTGACTGCTGCCACGGAGGGGAAATCCTGGGGTTTAATGGAAGGTTTTCACCCAAACGGGATCAATTTGGAGTCATTTTTTTTAGCAGGAATGGTTCCTTTGGCTGGGCAATGCTGAGGAATTCCTTGTCCAGGCAATATTGGCAAATTCAGGTGGTGATTGTGCAGCTCAATAATTTTAATTTCTTACATTTCAAGGGAGAGTTGAGAAATATCTGTTAAATCCCAAATTCSTGTGCCGTTCCCTCATTCCCAGGAATTACTTCACACCTTCCCACCTTTCCCCGAGTTTTTAAAGCATTCCTGGAGGGAATAACCCAGAAGTGCTGGCAGCTGTTTCTGGCAGCGCCTGGTTCATTGTCAGGTTAAAAACATGGAATTATTGAGGCTGGAAAAAACTTCAGCGTCACCAAATCCTGCTGAAAATCCTGGTGCCATCCCTGGGAATTGTGACTAGGTGGTTGTGTGCACTTGCCTTTCTAAAAATGGGTTTTAAAATCCATTTTGGGTTGTACTTGGCTGTGCAAAAATGGATTTTTAACCCCGTTTTGGGGTCTGTGAGTGACTTTGAGGGGACAAGCTCCCTGTGGCTGCCGGCCTCGTGCCTTGATTTCTCAAAAATTCCTTTCCCGGCTGAACTGGGGGGGGGTAACACCCAAATTTCAGCCAAAAATAATTCCCTAATTCCCTACTCCTTGCAGCAGCTGCTCTGGGCTCTGAGGGTTGGGGAAAGGGCAGAATTTGACTTCAAACCACCAAAAAAACCCAAAAAAAACAAAAAACCATAAAAAACAACAACACCACCAAAAAAGGGTGTTTTTAACCAAACTGGTGATGCTGGAGAGTTTCTGTCATTCCCAGTTAATTTTCCCCATCCTTTGGATTATCCTGGGGAGTTTCTCTCATTCCCAGATATTTGTTCCCGTTCTTTGGGTTATCCTGGGAAGTTTCTCTCATTCCCAGATAATTTTTCCCATTTTTTGGTTATCCTGGGAAGTTTCTCCTATTCCCAGATAATTTTTCTCCTTTTTGGGTTATCCTTGGAGGTTTCTCTCATTCCCAGATAATTTTTTCCATTTTCGGGTTATCCTGGGAGGTTTCTCTTATTCCTAGTTAATTTTTCCCATCCTTTGGGTTATCCTGGGAAGTTTCTCTCATTCCCAGATAATTTTTCCCATTTTTGGGTTATCCTGGCGGGTTTCTCTCATTCCCAGATAATTTTTCCCATGTTCGGGTTATCCTGGGAAGTTTCTCCCCCTGATCCGGGTCTGGCCAGGCTGGCACTACCAAAACACCCCAAAATACTCCCGGAAAGGGAAATTGAATTCAGAGCAAGTCACGCACCAGGGYTGGCTCCAAACACCGAGTGGGTGACGGCCTCTAATAACCAGCCCGGGATAGCAACAGAACGTGCCTGGTTTATTTTCCCGGGAAATCGGGATATTTTGGCTATTTKGGGTATTTCGGGAGGGGTTTGAGGGCGGCAGCTCGGTAATTGCGGGTTGAGAGGCCGTAAACAGCCGGGGTTAATTGAGCCTGTGGGCTCGGGATGGTTTAATTGCCGTCTGCGAGCTCGGAATAGAAACCTCGGCAGCGCCGCCCGATCGCTCAGCGCCTCCTCGGGGGAAAAAAAATTCCCGTTCCGAGGAATTCTGCGGAAAAATCCGCTCCCCTCCCTCCCCTCCCCGGGACGCGCGGGGCCGCTCCGCTCATCCCCGGGGACGGAAATTCATCGGAGTCCCCAAAGAAGGGCAAATGTGGCCAGGGCGGGTGCTCTTCCAGGTGGGGAAAAATACTTATTTTGTACATTTTTTTCATTTTTTTTCCCTTGGAAAATGTCGGGTAAGTGGCTTAGAGATGGAATTTTAAATGTCAGGATGGACTTTAAGAGAGCCAAAGGGGCAATTCCCAAATCCCCAGGTTTTCTCCTCTGCTCTTGGTCCTTGAAGTGCAAATGTGGCCAAGTCGGATGCTCTTCAAGGTGGCAAAAATACAGGTTTTTTGTACATTTTATTTTTAGGAAAATGTCGGATAAGTGACTTAGAAATGGAATTTTAAATGTCAGGATGGACTTTAGGAGAGCCAAAGGGGCAATTCCCAAATGCTCAGGTTTTCTCCTCTACTTTCAGTCCCTGAAGTACAAAGGTGGCCAGGTCAGATGTTCTTCCAGGTGGCAAAAAATACAATTTTTGATACATTTTTTTCTATAGGAAAATGTTGGATAAGTGGCTTGGAGATGGAATTTTAAATGTCAGGATGAACTTTAGGAGAGCAAAAGAGGCAATTCCCACACCCCAAAGTTTTCTCTGATCCCAGGGACAGAAATGTAAATTTAGCCAGGTTGGATGCTCTTCCAGTTGGGAAAAATACATTGTTTGTACATTTTTTTCCTAGGAAAATATGGCATAAGTGGTTTAGAGGTAATGTTGTGTTGTCCAGATGGACATTAGGAGAGCAAAAGGGGATATTCCCAAATCCCCAGATCTTCTCCTCTACTTTCAGTACCTGAAATGTAAATTTGGCTAAGTTGGATGCTCTTCCAGGTGGCGAAAAATACAATTTTTGTACATTTTTTTCCTTGGAAAATAGCAGATAAGTGGTGTAGAAATGGAATTTTAGATGTCAGGATGGACTCGAAGAGAGCAAAAGGGGCAATTCCAATAATCCCAAGGTTTTCTCCTCTTATCCCAGTGACTGAAATGTAAATTTAGCCAAGCAGGATGCTCTTCCAGATGAGGAAAAATACAAATTTTGTACATTTTTTGTGTAGGAAAATGTCAGATAAGTGGCTTAGGAATGGAATTTTAGATGTCTGGATGGACTTTAGGAGAGCAAAAGGGGCAATTCTCAAATCCCAAGGTTTTCTCCTCTGCTCCTGCTATTCCTACAAATCCCCATGGAACAGCAAGCAGGAGGAGAATACTCCTAAGAGTAGAACAGGGATTGTGGTGTTCCAAAAGCAGCCTGGATTTTGGGAAGGAGGAGCTTTAAGGCCCAGCCTTTATCCCTGAGAAAGCCTTTCCAAAGGGAAAGCTGCTGCCAGGGATGTCCTGGAGAGGGGAATTCTGCAGGGTTTAATATGGGGTTTAAAATGTCATAATTTTCATGTTTTGGGATGTTTTTTGGTATTTTTCCACTTGAAAAATGGAATTAATTTTCCCTCATTTCATGGTCTAAAAGTTGGGCACCTSTCCAGGCCTCCCAGAAAATCAGGAGTTGCTGGAGGGTGACCCAGCCCATCTGTCCCGACAGCGATCCCAGAGGGAAAGGATCCCTCTCCTTTTGTCTGCGGGGCAACGGGGACAACTTTGGGTTTGACATATTTGGGGTCAAGAAAATTCACCCCAGACTTGTGCAGTGAACAGAATTCCATATGCAAATGGGACAAAAAA
>NW_026624179.1:8848-10185 GCF_030028575.1 Malurus melanocephalus
AGGCATTCCCGAAGGACAGGGCTGAATTTCCCTGGATTTCATGGAAAATCCTTCCTCAACCCCCCGTGGGAAGGGGTTTGGGGGCATTCCTGAAGAACAGGGCTGAATTTCCCTGGATCCTATGGGTTATGCTTCCTGAACCCACCATGGGAAGGGGTTCTGGGGGCATTCCCGAGGCATTCCCAAAATGCCAGGCTGAAGATCCTTCCTCAATCTGCCACGGGAAGGGGTTTTGGGGCCACTCCCAAAGCATTCCCAAAGGACAGGGGTGAACTTCCTTGGATCCTGTGGAAAAATCATCCCCAATCCACCGTAGGAAGGTATTTCGGGGCCATTCCCGAGGCATTCCGAAGGACGGGGCTGAATTTCCCTGGATTTCATGGAAAATCCTTCCTAAACCTGCTATGGGAAGGGATTCTGGGAGCCTTTCTGAAGAACAGAGATGAATCCTAGGAATCCTGCAGAAGTTCTTCCTCAAYGCACCATTGGAAGGGGTTTTGGGCYACTCCTAAGGCATTCCCAACAGACGGGGCTGAATTTCYCTGGATTCCGTCAGAAGATCCTTCCTCAACCAGCCATGGGAAGGGGCTCTGGGCAGCTCCTCCAAACCCCAATGGCTGAATTTATTGGAAATTCAGCTCCAGTGAATTCCAGGGCAGGAATACCCCATGGAACGTTCCCCATGGATGCAGGGAATGCTGTAATTTGTGGGATTGTTCCAGGTTCTCTTCACCTCAGCGGGGTGAACGCTCTGTCCCTGGGGTTGTTGTGCCCTCGAAGCCCCGGAGATCCCAAATGTGTCTCTCTCCTGGTCCCATCTGCCTCTTCCCACCAGAAAAAAAACCTCTGGAAAACCTCTGCTTTCCTGGGAATGTGCTCCTGGGAGAGCTCTCCCACCTGGGATCTCTGACCTTCATTAATTACTTCATTAATTAATTACCCCTGCAAACGCTGCCACATTTTTTTTGGTCTGGCTTGTCCAATTAACCCCTGCAGACTCCTCAGTGTTCCCTGTTTTCCCCCTCTCCCCATTCCCATCCCAAGCTCTGGTGGGGTTGAACAGACCTGAGCGGTTCTGCTCCAAAATAAAATTCTGGAAAATTCCTTTTTTTTCCTCGGGGAGGGATTTTCAGCAGCCCCTGTGCCTGGGGCCTCCCTCTCCTGCTTTTCCTGTGCTCCTGGCGAGGCTCGGGACGGCTGGGAGGGGATTTTTGGGATGCTGGAGAACAGATGGGCTCCTCGGAGCTGCTCTCCCTGGCCTGGTGGCTGCTGCTGCTGCCCATCTGCTCCCTTTGTCCTGCCCGAGGGACGCCAGGAACCAGCCCAGCCTGACCTTC
>NW_026624179.1:11335-13200 GCF_030028575.1 Malurus melanocephalus
TTCACTGGACAGAAAATGAATGGGATGAGATGGAGAACTTTTCACCAGACAGAGGTGAATGGGATGAGATCAGGTGCTTGTGGAGAACTTTTCACTGGACACGAAATAAATGTGATAAAATCAAAGTTCATGGAGAACTTTTTCTCTGGACAGGAAGTGAATGGGATGAGATCAGATCCTGGTGGAGAATTTTCATTGGACTGGAGTTGAATGTGATAAGATCAGGTGGTGATAACTTTTCAGAGGACAGGAGGTGACTGGGATGAGATTGAAGTTCATGGAGAACTTCTCACTGGACMGGAGATAAATGTGATGAGATCCAGTACTGGTGGAAAGGATTTCACTGGGCAGGAGAGATAAACGTGATAAAATCAGAGTTCATGGAGAACTTTTCATTGGACATGAGATAAATGTGATAAGATCAGATGCTGATCCCTGAACAGGAGGTGACTGGGATGAGGTTGATGTTCATGGAGAACCTTTCCCTGGACTGGAGATAAATGTGATGAGATCAGTTCCTGACAGAGAACTTCTCACTGGACAGAGGTGAATGTGATGAGATCAGGTTCTGATGGAGAAATTTTCCCTGGACAGGAGGAGAATGGAATGAGAACTTTTCACTGGCCAGGAGATAAATGAGATGAGATGAGATGAGATCAGGTGGTGATAACTTTTCACTGGCCAGGAAATAAATGTGATGACATCAGGTGCTGTTGCAGAACTTTTCACTGGACAAAGATAAATGTGATAAGATCAAAGTTCACGGAGAATTTTTTACTGGACACAAGACAAATGTGATAAGATCAGGTGTTGATAACTTTTCACTGGACAGAAAGTGAATGGGGTGAGATCAAAGTTCATGGAGAACTTCACATTGGACATTAGATAAATGTGATAAAATCAGGTGGTGATGGGGAACTTTTCACAGGACAGAAGTGAATGGGATAAGATCAGGTGTTGATAACTTTTCACTGGACAGGAAGTGAATGGAGTGAGATCAAAGTTCGTGGAGAATTTTGCACTGGACAGGAGATAATTGTGATAAAATCAGGTGGTGATGGGGAACTTTTCACAGGACAGAGGTGAATGGGATAAGTTCCTGATGGGGAAATTTTCACTGGACAGGAGATGAATGGGATGAGATCAGGTACTGGTGGAGAGGATTTCACTGGGCAGGAGATAAATGTCATAAAATCAGAGTTCATGGAGAGCTTTTCCCTGGACTGGAGATAAATGTGATAAGATCAGTTCCTGACAGAGAACTCCTCACTGGACAGAGGTGAATGTGATGAGATCAGGTGGTGATGGAGACATTTTCCTTGGACAGGAGGGGAATGGAATAAGATCAGGTGGTGGTAAAGAACTTTTCACTGGACAGAGGTAAATGTGATGAAATCAGGTGTTGATAACTTTTCACTGGACAGGAAGTGAATGGGGTGAGATCGAAGTTCGTGGAGAATTTTGCACTGGACAGGAGATAAATGTGATAAAATCAGGTGGTGATGAAGAACTTTTCATCAGACAGAGGTGAATGGGTTGAAATCAGGTGGTGATTTCTCACTGGACAGGAAATAAATGTGATAAGATCAGGTGGTGATGGAGAAGATTTCATTGGACAGGAGGTGAATGGGATAGGCTCAGTCCCTGATGGAGAACTTTTCCCTGGACAGGAGGTGTAGGATCAGCACCAGGGGTTCATTTGGCATTTTCTTGCCATTTTTCACACCTGCAGGCCAAGAAGCATCTCCATCCCATTCCAAATTTTCTGTTTGTTTGGAGAATTTTGGGATGGCTTAAAATCCGTGTTTTCTTTCGATCTACCCTTGTACGATTTGGGTTGAATTTATTCCCAGAGACACCCCTGA
>NW_026624179.1:15018-18339 GCF_030028575.1 Malurus melanocephalus
TTTTTTTTTTTTTTGTTGGAAGCAGCCCCTGCAGGAGCTGCTCTTTCCCAGCTCCAGGGGAAGCTTTGCTCCCTGGGGAATTTTCCTCTCCGGCCCCATCAGCTCTTGGGGCCATCCTTGGCTCCTGACCTTTCCTTTTGTTCTTTCCCTAAAAATTCCCTCTGATCCCGTTCTCTCCCTCCTCTCCACTGGGCTCTGGATGCTCCATGTTCACCCTGCAATAAATATTTGATTTTTTGCTGTTTTAAACACATTTTCTCCCCATTTCCTGGTTTGGTTTTTTTTTTTTTTGTTTGCAATAAATATTTGATTTTTTGCTGTTTTAAACACATTTTCTCCCCATTTCCTGGGTTTTTTTTTTTTTTTTTTTTTTTTTTTTTGTTTTTTTTTTTCCTGTGGTTTTTATCCATCAGGAATTAGGGCTGTCCAGCAGAATCTGGGAATACCTGGAAGCAAACAGCTCCTTTTAAGCTGAAAACCCCTTGAAAAGCCCATATTTTTTCATTTTTCCGGGCTGGAAAAATGATGAAAAAAATTATTTCTGTGGATTTCTCACTCTATGTCTGACTCAGGTGTTGCTGCTGTTATTTTCAGATCAGGAATTTGGGCTGCCCAACAAAATCTTGGAATACCTGGAAGCAAACAGTTCCTTTAAAACTGAAAACCCTTTGAAAAATCCATTTTTTGGTAATTTTTGTGGCTGCTCTCACAATTGCTCACTCCATTTCTAACTCAGGTGCTGCTGGTGTTATTTTTCCTTTGGGAATTTGGGGTTCCCATCAGAATCTGGGAATATCTGGAAGCAAATTGGGCTCTCTGCCAGCTCCACATGGGCATCGCTGCCTTTCCCACAGCCCCGATGCCGTTCCATGGAGAACTTTTCCAGGAATCCCTGAGCCTAAAGCTGCGGGAATTCGGTGTTTTTTCCCTGAATTTCACCCTAAACCCCTCCCAGGCTGCATTTAGGTAATGAGGGGCTATTTCGGATCCCATCCTAATTCCTTGATTGGAATTAGCTCTGATCCACTTGGCGCTAATCAGGGAACGGATCCAGGGGGTTGGAATTGCTCGGGCGAGATCTCAGCCCCTTCCCCCCAGAATAATTCCCARATTTTCCAGGGCTGGAATTATCCTTGAACCCTGCAGCTGCTCCACTCGCAAAGCAGGCCCTGGTATTGTCCCAAATCCCAAATTCCAAGGCCCTGACTTCTTTGGGAGCAGGAATGAAATGGTTTAATCATGGAATATTTTAATCATGGAATATTTTAATCACGGAATATTTTAATTACGGAATATTTTAATCATGGAATATTTTAATCATGGAATGTTTTGGTACTTGGTGTGGGTGTGGGTGTCAAGGCTGGACTAATTAATGCATTCATTAACCCTTTCCCAGAAAGTGTTTTCCCAGGGCTGTTGGAAAGGTGTTTTTGAGGATTGAAGGATTTGTTTCTTATTTCAGGTTTGATTTGTGGTTTGTGCTTCCTGGTRCTTCTCCTTTCATCCAGGGTTTACYGAAATAAACCAAAATTTTTATGGAGTTTCTGCTATGGAACAACACTCTGAGAATATTTCTGCTGAATTTTTTTCTTTATGGAATTGTGGAATGGTTTGGGTTGGAAGAGACCTAAAATCTTGATTTTCCCATCCCATCCCATCCCATCCCATCCCATCCCATCCCATCCCATCCCATCCCATCCCATCCCATCCCATCCCATCCCATCCCATCCCATCCCATCCCATCCCATCCCATCCCATCCCATCCCATCCCATCCCATCCCATCCCATCCCATCCCATCCCATCCCATCCCATCCCATCCCATCCCATCCCATCCCATCCCATCCCACCTCTGCCATGGCAGGGGCACCTCCCACTATCCCAGATTGCTCCAAGCTCCATCCAGCCTGGCCTTGGATGCTCCAGCCATGGGATATCCATAATTTTTTGGCTTTCCATATTTTTTAAATTTATTTTGAGGCACTCCCTGAATGAGTTTTAGAAGCCTTTTGGGCCCTTTAAAAAGAACTCGTGCCTCAAACATCCATTTCCTTTAAATCCACAACCCCTGATCCCTCATTCCTCCCTGATCCTCACGTTAAAAGCGTTCAAAGTCAGGACAAAACAATCCCAAAAATCCAAACCTGAGCCCAAATAGAGGCTTGAAATTCCAGGGAATTCTGCTGGGCTGCACATCCCCCAAGCTCCTCCAACCCACAGGATATTTCTCCACTTTTAAATAAACATTAATTCCATTTTCATGCCATTTTTCTCTTCCCAACTGATGGATTTTAGGGGCGACAGATTTTTTTTTCTTTCCCAGCCTTGTGGGAATTGCGCTCCACCTGTTTTGACTTTTAAATCTGGCTTTGTCTGGGTTGATCCCATTACATTTTTATTTATAGCCCYGAGTGTCTCCTCGGAGCTCAGGCATCGTCTGAATGACAGCGATTGTTCCAGGAACAGCTCTCCCACATTTCCCCATCCCTGTTTTCCCTCTCCCTGCGATCCATGATGGGTTCAGGAAGGAGCTGGATCTGATCTGAACATTTTAATCTTCTTTAAATSTCATTTTATGGAAATGGCACTTGGAATTTGCCAGATATTGGGGTCTCTCCAGTAGATTTTGATTTGATGGTTTCAGTTCCAGGAAGTTTTATTGGGATTTGCTCCCACAGCTCAGTGGATCCAGTGAGGCCATCCTGGGCTCTGRGTCCCTGTTTGGTCCCCAACACTCAGAACCTGACCATCTCCAAAATCTTCAAATCCTAGTGGTTTTTGGCATCAGAAAGTCAGGATTTGTGCCTTTTTTTGGGTGGGTTTCACAGCTTGATTTGGGTGCAGAAAGACAGAATTTGGCTCRGAGAGTTATAAAAATCTGGTCAAGAGAGAACGAAACCCTTTTGTCCCTTCAAATCCTGGCACTTTTTGTGTCCTGAAAATCTGGATTTGTGACTTTTTCATGTTGGTTTTTTGGCTCGGTTTGGGTGGAGAAAGGCAGAATTTATCTCAGAGGGTTTTTCACTGCTACAAAATCTGGTCAACAGAGATGGAAACTCTTTTCTCCCTTCAAATCCTGGTACCTTTTGTGTCCTGAAAAATCTGGATTTGTGACTTTTTTTTGGGTGGGTTTTGCGGGCATGGTTTGGGTGCAGAAGGGCAGAATTCTGCTCAGAGAATTTTTCACTGGTACAAAACTCTGGTCAAGAGAGATTGAAACTCTTTTGTTGCTTCAGATCCTGGGGCTTTTTGGCTCTTGAAAATCTGGATTTTGTGCCTTTTTCAGGTCAGTTTTGTGGCTTGATTTGAGTGCAGAAAGGCAG
>NW_026624179.1:18467-24527 GCF_030028575.1 Malurus melanocephalus
GATTTGTGTCTTCACTCTGGGGCTGTTTTTGTGGCTGGGTTTGGGTGCAGAAAGGCAGAATTTGGCTCAGATTTTTACTGTTATGTGGGATTTCCCTCCCCCAGCACAAGGACTGTGCTCTGGAGAAGGAATTCTTTACTCAGTGACCATTAGAGCCATTAGAGCCACCCCAGAGTCACCACTGTGCTTTTTTTTTTTATTTATTTTTTTTTTCTGAAAGGCGCCATTCTCTCCTTCCTTTTTCTCTCTTTTTGTTATACAAATGAGTAACACCCAAAAAAAAAACCCGAAATCATACGAGTTTTGGCCGCGCCTCTGAGCGCTGTCGGTTGGCGTCCGCATCCGTGAACTTCCCCTGTCGCTCACCACATCCTGCCGGGGTTTTCTGTGCCCCGGCCCCAACCCAGCCCTCCGGGCAGGAGGTAAATTTAGCAGAGCACCCACTCGTGATGAAAGGCGTGGGCAGGAGCAGCCGCCCCGGGGGCGGCAAAACCTTCTAATTATAGCGGGTCCGCTTCCTGCAGCTCCCCTTCTCACCTTGTATTGTCAAAAAAAAAAAAAAGAAAAATCTTCTTTTGTTGGGGTGTTGTTGGGGGATGGGTGTTCAGTGTCAAAATCATGTCCTGGCCCCTTTTTACCGGTGGGAATCCAGTGAAAAAAAAAAATCTGGTGAAAATCTGGTGAAAATCTGGTGAAAATCTGGTGAATCCACTCTGAGGGAAATCAGGTGATGAGATCAGCCTTTGGCGGGATGGGGAAGGTGAATACCACGGGCATTCATGGCAAAAATTTCGAGGAGGCCCTGTGGAAGTTGGTGAAATTTGCCTCCCGTGGGCTGGAGAACAAAAAAGGTTGAAATTGCTCTGGAACAAGTCGGAGTTTAATCGCTGAATTCCCGTTGGATTCACCGTTATGGAGGTGGTGGTTGCAGCCCAGGTTTTTGTTGTGTCTTTGTGGATTTGGTGTTTTTATGAGAAGTGAAAAGATGCCAGGTGAGGGTCCTGGGGTGCCTGAAGCTGCTTTGGCTCCTGTAGGGAGATGATCAAAGATCTCCATCAGCATCCACCCAGGATGGTGGGGAACAAAAAAGGTTGAAATTGCTCCAGGAGAAGTTGGAGTTTAATTCCTAAATTTCCTTCTCCCATAGAATTTGCCGTTACAGAGGTTGCAGTTGCAGCCCAGCCACTCCCAGGTGGTTTTGATTGAGTTTTCGTGGGTTTGGTGTTTTCATGGGAGGTGAAAATGTGCCAGGTGAGGGTCCTGCAGGGTCCCCAAGGCTGGTTGGGCTCCTGGAGGGGAGGGGACAGGATCAAGGACCTCCATCAGCATCCACCGAGGATGCTGGAGACCAAAAAAGGTTGAAATTGCTCCAGGAGAAGCTGAAATTTAATTGTTGAATTTCCATCTCCCATGGAATTCGCTGTTACGGAGGTGGCAGTTGCAGCCCAGCCACTCCCAGGTGGTTTTGGTTGCGTTTTTGTGGGTTTGGTGTTTTTAAAGGTGCCAGGTGAGGGTTCTGGGGCGGTGTCTGTGCCCTGCAGGGTCCCCAAGGCCACTTTGGGATGGGATCAAGGGGAGGTGGCACCTGGGCTTCATCCCTCCCTGGGATGGGATTTTCCTGCTGAAGGCCTGGGCTGAGCTCAGCTGGGCAGAGCCTGGTGCTGATAATCCCAAAATCGGGGGTTTAACCTCTGCTGCTGATCCATGAGGGTCCCTTCCAGCCCAGAACATTCCATGAAATCACTTAGGCAAGGCCAGGCTGGCAAATGGAATTCCCATTGAGGAGAGAGTTGAAAAAAAGGGAATTTTGGGGCTGCTGCTCCAGCATCCCTCCCAAAGTGGAGGGAAGGATCTGCACCGATTCCAGAGGCGGCCCTGGAGCCGGGAACCCCTTCCCTGTCCCAGGTTGAAAAGCAAACTTGAAACTTTAAACTGTGCTCGTGCCTGGGGATTCTGCAGCTGGGAAAAGCTGGAGATTTGTGGGTGCAGGAAAAGGGAAATGTTGGAGATCTGTGGGGTTTAAAATGAGGAGGGAAAAGGTGGAGCTTTGTGGGGAGCAGGAAAAGCGGAAAGCCAGAGCTTTGTGGGTGCAGGGAGAGGGGGAAGTTGGAGCTTTGTGAGGTGCAGGAAGAGGGAAAAACTGGAGCTTTGTGGGGTGCAGGAAAAGGAGGAGAAATCTGGAGATCTGAGGGATGCAGGAAGAGGGCAAAGCTGGAGGTTTGTGGGGTGCAGGAAGAGGGGAAAGCCAGAGATTTGTGGGGTTCAAAATGAGGAGGGAAAAGCTGGAGCTTTTGGGGTGCAGGAAGGGGGAAAAGCCGGAGCTTTATGGGGTGCCAAAAGAGGAGATATTAGGACATTTCCAATTAAAAAGATCCTGAAAAAACTGCCCCTAACCTGCCAAACATTTTTTTTTCTACTGTCACAGTGGAAACAAGATTATACCATTAAATATATGAAATATGGAGACATTTGCAGGAGAATCCACCCTGTGGAACGGCTCTGGCC
Source organism: Malurus melanocephalus (assembly GCF_030028575.1). Lineage (NCBI taxonomy): Eukaryota > Metazoa > Chordata > Aves > Passeriformes > Maluridae > Malurus > Malurus melanocephalus. The sequence continues at coordinate 20,973 of NW_026624179.1, forward strand.
AAGCGATTTCAGCAGCCCCACTGTGTTCCTGGGGTCAATATTCCCTCCTGGGAATAGTGCAGCCTCTGGGGTTGATCCCTTTGTTTGTAGGGTCTGGCGCTGGTGGATATTGCCCAGGGGTGATGATGGATGGTGTCCAGAACCTTTGGGGTTTTTAATGGGTGTTCTCACAGCTCAGCCTTTTGTTCTGGTGTTGGGGGTCACCATAGCATTCCACGAAATCCATGAAATCGTCATAATTCCTAAAAAATTGCCCCAAGCCAGTCAGGATTTGTGACCTCCTGCAATGACGTTATTTTGGGAGCTGCTTCCTGCTTTTTTGGGGGGAAAACAGGTGGATCTTTAAAATCTCCTGTGGAGTCAGCTCTGGGGATGGAATCCTGAGGTACCCCGAGGCCCCTGTGCCCCCAAAAGGCCCCTTTAGGGCCATTCCCACCCATGGAAGGTTCAGGGCAAGGCAGCAGCTGAATTCCTGGGATATTGGATTTTCTTGGAAGAGCATCTTCATCCCAGCAGACCCCGGGACACGAGGGAGGAGCTGGGCTTGGTCTGGGCGCTGGAGCTCCCATGGATCTGCAGGAGCMTTTTCCCTGGGACAGCTGGGGCTGAATGTTGGATTTGATGATCCCAGAGGTCTTTCCCACCCTGAAAATTCCATGATTTTGTGGTGTGGAGGCTCCCGTGGGTGCTGCTGGTGGCCAGCTCTTGACTGATCCGTTACTCAACAGCATTTTGTGTTTTCTGGCAATGTTTTGGGTGGGTGGATTTCCCTAAATCCAGGGAAATAATCGTGGCGCTTTTCCAGGGAAATAATAATGATTTTACTTTGATTATCCAGGGAAAAGATGATGATTTTGCTTTGCTTACCCAGGAAATAATGACAGTGCTTTTCTGGGGAAAAAATAATGATTTCGGTTTGTTTTGGAAGCTTCTCCCCTGACCCTGAGGTGGTGAAGGATGATTGCTCAGGATGAGCTCTCCCTGCCCAAAAATGAGGGATCCTCCTCTGCAGCAGGAATTAAGAAAAATTCCCCTCTCCCCCTCCCCTGGTGGAATAAATTCGGGGCTGGAATGATCTCTTTCCTTTTCCCTGAGATATTTTCCGGGAACAAACATCTCCCTGCGGTGGGAATGACCCCATTGGTGGGAAACATCCGTGGGTYGTGCGATCCCAATGCCACCACTGCCAGGCTGAGATCCCAAAGCTTGGGGTCAGCAAAAAAATAATCTCAACTCAAATATTGATGGAAATATTCCTGGGTGTGCAGAAGGCTTGGAATTCTGTTTTCTACATCTCCAGGGTGCTGGTGAGAGCTGGGAATGGGTTTGGGATGTTCTGGATGAAATCACCCGGCCCCGTCCTCTGCCGTACTCCGAATCAGCGTTTTCTCATCGTTCCTTCCAGGAATTGTTCAGATTTTCTTCCAGGAATGGCTCAGGGAAAGCAGCAGGGATGTGTCTGCCRTGCTCTGTGAATCACAGACTGATCCGGGCTGGAGCAGAACTCCAAGATCCTCGAGTCCAGCTCCAAAACAGGGATTTTGTGGTTATTCCTCAGTGCCAGAGGGATAACAGGGAAAAATTCCTCCTTTTGGAGCTGTAGGGTGAACATGGTGCTTGGTGCTTGGGTTTGGGGAATCCTCGAGGTCTTTACAACCTTAGGTTAAGGATTTTTTAGGATTCAAAGATCATTCCTGTTAAATTAACTCCTCAGTGTGCGGCTCACAGGGATAATCCCGATCCTACCAGGCCGTGGGTTGGACATTCCCCAACCCAACCACCCCAAACCCCGGCCCCAAGGGCCCCATCCAGGTATTTCTTCCAGGGATRGTGACTCCACCACGTCCCTGGGCAGCTTCTTCCAAAACCTGACCATTCCTGCAGTAAAAAAAAAAACCCCAATTCTGATTTCTAACAGAAAGCCCCGGGGGCTGAGTTTGCTGAAGACRCTTTTTGAGGGTGATAAAATCAGAAATCCCAAGAGCTGGAAAAGATCTTTGAGACTCTCAAGTTCAAGCATCAACCCAYCTTCCCCTTCCACCACTAAATTAAATTATCCCTTATAAATCTGGCAGTGATTTGATTTTTTTTTGAGCAATTAAAGGAAACAAACTTGCCATAATTCAGGGCTTTAGAGAAAAAAAAAAAAACCAACCCAAAGCCACAGATTGTTTGTTCTTGTGCTGTTTGGAGGATCACCTGAGCCAGAACTGCTGTGAAAAATCTCGGGTTGTGTTAAATTCACAGAACCATGAGATGTGCGGGGAAAACCCCTCGGAATTTCCCGGGGCTGGGTTTGATTCGGTCCGGGGCTCCTCGGGGCGGAGAGCGAGGGGAGGAAACGGGGAAAGCCCAGCCTGGGGAGAAATGAGTGAGGACAGAGAGATAATTAGTGAGGAATAGAGCGATAATTAGTGAGGAATAGAGTGATAATTAACCAGAGGCAGAGGGATAATTAACCAGGGACAGAGCAAGAACCAGCCAAGGCTATTGAGGGCAACTGGAGTGGGCATCAACATTGTTAAACCCTAAACCTTAACCCTATGCTTAAACCTAAAACATAACCTTCTGCCTAATCCTAAACCCTAAACCTATGCCTAATCCTAAATCCTAAACCCTGACCCTCTGTCTAACCCTAAACCTATGCCTAATCCTAAATCCTAAACCCTGACCCTCTGCCTAGCCCTAAACCTAAACTCCTACCCCTAGGCCTAACCCTAACCCTGTGCCTAGCCCTAAACCTTAAACCTGTGCCTAATCCTAAACCATAAATCCTTACCCTATGTCCAACCTTAAACCTACCCCTCTGCCTAACCCTAAACCATAAATCCTAACCCTATGCCTAACCCTAAACCTGCCCCTCTGCCTGACCCCTAAACCCTAACCCTAAACCTTAACCCTGACCCCAAACCTGTGGAAATGTCCCTGGAGAGCTGGGATAAGGCCCCTGCAGTATCTGGGGGGCGACGGAAGAGAATCCCATCCCAAAAACCCAAATGAGGGCGCTGGGTTCCCCTCACTTTTCATTTTTTTCAGGGAATCATTGAGGTCAAAAAGCCAGGATGGGGTTTGGATCAGCTCCTAAAAAAAAACAAACCCCAAAAAACCCCAAAAAAACTGTGAGGAGGAAAATCTCACTTGGAGAGCTTTGGATTTTTAAAGGTTTTGAAAGATGCGTCACTGGATGATGGAGGAGAAGCTGAAATTAGGCAGGGTTTGAGTTCAGGGGAGGGTTTGGGATGGCTCAGGAGGATTTAAAAGGCTCAGGGAAATCYTGGGAAACTCAGCTTGGAGTTCTGCACATCACTGAATGAGGCAAAAGAAGTTTGGGGAAAAATCAGGGTGGAAAATAATGATTGATGTTATCGAAGCATTTGAGAGTTTGGAGGAGGAGAAGCTGAAATTGTGTTTGGTTTGAGCTCAGGGCAGGTCGATGCCACGGGTGGGGAGGGTTTGAAATGGCTCAAGAGGATTTAAAAGGCTGAGGGAAAACTTGAAAAACTCAACATCGAGTTCTGCACACCACTGAAGGAGGCAAACCCTGATTTTTTTCTC
>NW_026624179.1:25867-27366 GCF_030028575.1 Malurus melanocephalus
GGGGCTGGGGGAGAAAATGACGGGGCGGCGATATCTTGGGGTGACTCGGGTGGGGTTAAATTCTTGAAGGGAGAAGGATTTGGGCTGGAGTTACTTTCAAAATTGAGAGAGAAATTGTGTCAGAATTCCTGAAAGGAGCCGGATTTGGGCTGGAATTTCTTTAATAAATTGAGATAGAAGTGGTGTCAAAAGTCCTGAAAGGAGCAGGATCTGGGCTGGAATTTTAAAAATTGAGAGGGAGAGATGATGTCAGAATTCCTGAAAGGAGCAGGATTTGGGCTGGAGTTACTTTTAAAAATGGAAAGAGATGGTGTCAAAATTCATGAAGAAAATGGAATTTGGGTTGGGATTACTTTAAAAAATGGGGAGGGAAATGCTGTCAAAATTCTGATGGCAGCAGGATTTGGGCTGGGATTACTTTAAAAATTGAGAGGGAGAGATGGTGTCAAAATTCCTGAAAGGAGCAGGATTTGGGCTGGAGTTACTTTAATAAATTGAGAGTTGCAGTTATGACCAGAACACCTGGCATCTCCCCAGCATTTCCTTGGTATTTCTGTGGCATTTCCCAGACATTTCCCAGATATTTCCCTGGCATTTCCATGGTATTTCCTTGGCATTTTCATGGCATTTATCTTGCATTTCCCGGGCATTTCCCCAGCATTTCCCAGATATTTCCCCAGAATTTCCCTGGAATTTCTCTGGCATTTCCCCAGCATTTCCTTGGTATTTCCTTGGCATTTCCCTGGCATTTCCACGGCATTTCCTCAACCAAATTCCAAAATGATTTTTGATCTACAMCTCCCAGCCATGGCATTTTCCTGATTTTGGGGTTTTTTTGGGGAGGGCAACTGTCACCCTTTGCAGTCCGTGTGATAAAACCTTAGAAACGCCTGACAATTTACTTAATGAATCAATTAAATATTGATTTACTAAGATTTTTAATGAACTCCTGGGGCATTTCCTCACCGGGAGCACATGCTCGGAGGGGTTATCCTTCCTTCCCTCTGGAAAATAATCCGAGCAGGGAAATCCCTCCTCCCACCCGTGGATCATCCAGATGCACCCACACAAATTCCGTTCATCCTTACCCAAAAAAATGCAATTCCAGCTGTGTTTTGGCCAGGCAGCCTCATTTCCTCTCCTGGGAGTGAATTTCCATCACAGAAGGAGTTGCAGGAGACCCCAAAAGTGGGAAAAACGTTTAAACCTGGCTTAAAACCCGCCCAAACCTCGCTTTTCTGTCCTGGTGCTTTGAGTCAGAGCTCCCTGGGGGCTGCAGCTCATCCTTGGCTCTGCCCTGCTCCTTCCCGGGGTTTTTTTTCGTGCCTTTCCTGACTCTGGAGCTGTTTTCCATGGAATAATCCTGAATTCCAGTTCTTACTTCCATGAGAATCACTCGTGGCCTCATTGCTGCAGAGCCAGGATCAAAAGAAAGAGAAAAGGGAAATGCTCTGCTCCGCTGGGACAGCATCTCCTGACCTGCTCCTGGCAGGAAAGGC
>NW_026624179.1:27751-29852 GCF_030028575.1 Malurus melanocephalus
GGGAATTAAGGACAGTGAGGGGAAATTCAGAATTTGAGTGGTGAGAGTGGAAATCGAAGGCACCCAACCCCCAGATTTCCATCACAAGCTCCAAAAAATCCCTGCTGGGGGATGAGGWGTTTCAGAATCACAGAATATCCYGAGCTGGAGGRACCCCCGAGGATCATCYGTGTTCCAACAYGGAATTTCAGGAATTGTTCCGTTTTCTTCAGGAAAGGGAAAATTATTAAAATAAGAAGAGAAAACTTTTTCTCTGCCTGTTTAAATCTGAATTATTTTTGTTCGCATTTTGCTGGTAGGAGTTGAGTTGGGAAGGCGATCGAAGGGTTTGATGGAAAAATCGTCTTTGGTGTTGAAAATGCTCCGTTCTGATCTCAGCAGCTCCAATCAAGCACCATTAATCTGATTATTTAATAATATTATTAAAATAGATGATTTAAAATATTACTAAAATTATTTAATAAAACTGCCCAGAGAAGCTGTGGCTGCCCCTGGATCCCTGGMAGTGTCCAAGGCCAGGCTGGACAGGGCTTGGAGCACCCWGGGATAGGGAAAGGCATCCCTGGGGTGGCTCTGGGTGAGTTTTGAGGTCCCTTCCCACCCAAACCACTCCAAGATTCCAAGAAAACCTTTATTTTTGGGAGGGAAAATGGAATTAAAGCAAAGGACATTTTTAATAACCCTTTCTGGACTTTCTTAACTGAGCCTGGACTTCATTTTGGTTTTTATTGTGCTTTAAACTGGAAATCAGATTTTTTCCTCTGGCCTGGTGGAAACCACAAGTTAAACCAAAGATCCAGGGGTGGCTTTTAACGGGAATTTTACTGCAAGAAAGGAAAAAAAACCCATCAATTTCAGTGTTCTTATCTCAAGAGGAACAAAAACCCCTCTTTTCCTCCCAAACTGTGGATTTGCTCGGCAAAGGGAATTCATTCACAGAACCAGCGAGGCTGTGCAGGAGGGAAGGAGGGCTGGGAATGAGAGGATTCTGTGGAAAAAATGGGAATTTGTGCAGCTGCGGAGTCCAGGGCTGGCTGCCAAAGCATTTCTGGGGTGGTTGGGATTTATCCTGGAAAGCTTTACCCTTGGCCACGACAAAGCCGTGGAGTGGGGAGATGAGGGGACAATGCTGGGGTGGAATTCCATGTGCTGCAGCCCCAAAGCTTTGGGCAGGTTTGCTGCTTTTAGGGTTTTTTTTGTCTGGAAAAGTCAATTCTGGCTCCTCTCTGGGGTGAGGCAGGATTTGAGCTGTCACTGGGGGTGTGAGGAGAGACTTTTGGGGGACACAGGGTGGGAATTGCCATGGAACTGCCCCATGGAATGGACACGGAGCCGTTAATGAGGGAGCTGTTAACGAGTTGAGCTGGGCTCAGCCTCACCTGGTTCAGGTGTCCCAGGAGCTCAGAAATCCCTGAGGGAGCTGGGAAGGGCTGGGTGACCCCAGGAGTGACCCCTGGACMCTCTGCAGGGCCCCAGGCTGCTCAGCCTCTCTCATTTACCTGATTTAGGTGTCCCAGAGCTCCAGAATTCCTGCGGGAGCAGGGCAGGGCTGGATTACTCCAGGAGTGACCTCTGGGCCCTCTGGAGTGTGGATGGAACTCCAGGTGCTGCAGCCCCAAAACTGGGCAGGTTTGSTCCTTTTTGGGGCTTTTWGTCTGGAAAAGTCAATTCCTGCTCCTCTCTGGGGTGAGGCAGGGTTTGAGCTGTCACTGGRGRTGTGAGGAGAGACCTTTGGGGGACACAGGGTGGGAATTTCCATGGAATCGACAGGGAGCCGTTAATGAGRRAGCTGTTAAYGARCTGAGCTGGGCTCAGCCTCACCTGGTTTGGGTGTCCCAGGAGCTCAGAAWTCCMYGMGGGAGCTGGGAAGGGCTGGGTGACCCCAGGAGTGACCCCTGGACMCTCTGCAGGGCCCCAGGCCACGGACAGGAGTGACCACAACCTGCCAGGACCTGAGGGAGCCTCTGGGAAGGTCCTCAGCCCATGGCTCGTCATTCAATCCTGAGTTTTGTCGGAGACGGGAGGGATGTGGGGATGGTTTAGGGCATCTGGGAACCCCATCAGGAAATGGAAAAGGGTTTTTTTATTCTCCCCCCTCCTC
>NW_026624179.1:30496-32445 GCF_030028575.1 Malurus melanocephalus
AAGAAACCCAGCCCAAATTCTCGTGCCTTTTGTCAGCTCCTGATCCCTGGCAGGCTGCCTCCTCTTTTCTTTTCTCCTTCTCTTTTTGTTTTCCATGAAAAGGAAGCCGGGATTGTGCTTAGARGGGTCATTACCATTAATTATCACGAAAAAAGGATTCTCACCTATCGAGCTTTACAGACACTGGGCCTGGGTGAACATTTGGGATGAAAAAAAAGGGGAGAATAAAGGGTTTGGGTGTGCTGGGTGCTGATCTGGGTGATGGATTGGGCTCCTCAGCATCTCCTGGCAGGTCTGGTCTGAGCTTTGTCACCCTGTGGCACTCCAAGGGAATTAAACCCGAGCTTAAACCGTGCTCCTGACGGGTCTTTGGGGCAGGAAAGGGGTGACCGCCCCCYCTCCTGCCCCGGGGCGCTCTCCACGGAGGAATTTGGGTTTTTCCCGGTGATGGGAAGCRCTTGGAGGCTTTAGGTGGATGGGGAAAGGCTGATCCCCACACCCACGTGAGGAAATGGTGGCTGGGGTGAAGTGAAATCCCAATGTTTGGAGTCCTGAGCATGGGAAGATGGGATTTGGGGCAGGGTTTAGGGTGCCAAGGCTTTAGGGTGTGTAGAACATTCCAGAATCCTCAGGGGGAATGCCCAAATATTCCGTATTTCCGTTTATTTTCTAAGTGGATGTTTACACCTCACGCAGGCCATGAACATGGAATAAAAATCACATTTTAAAATTATGATAAAAATGATAAAAAATATGATAGAAATTATGGTAAAATTATAATAAAATTACTATAAAATTATGATAAAACAATGATAAAATTATGACAAAATCACCCCTAACTGGTTCGAGGTGAACCCAGCTCTGTTCTTATCAGTTCTCTGCCCTCACTGAGGTTTCCCTGCCCAGGTTCATTATTATCATTATTTTTAATTCATTACATTCAATAATTAAGTCATTTTTAATTCACCGTCTCGTTGGGTGGGCAACATTTGGTGCCACCGATTTTCTCCTTCTTTCAGAAAATCCCAGACTGGTTTGGGTTGGGAGGGAAATTAAAATTTATCCCATCCCACCCCCTGCCATGGCAGGGTCACCTTCCACTGTCCCAGGCTGCTCCAACCTGGCCTTGGACATTTCCACAGATAAGAATTCTAATTTTTTTCCCATAAAAATGCTGTGAAAAGTGGTCTGAATTCTGCCGTGCAGATGATCAGGTCCATTGGACGTGACTTTGGAGCTGTAGGCAGAGAAATTCTGCGAATGTTGGTGCCCAGATGATTGAAACCATGTCAGGATGGAGCCACATGGCATCATCTGAGCTGGGGACAGGAAATTGGGGGTGAAATCTCTGCTCTGGGATCCAAACCCCTGGTAATTGCTGTGTTTTGTAATCAGCAGCCACTCCAGGTTTTACTGCAGGGCTCAYTCTGTGCAGCGGGAGGGTTAAAAAMCCCGAATTTATGCGGGAACCATCCGTCCAGCCCTTTGCCAGGTGGGAATTCCTCTCTGCTGAGCAGAGCCCGGCTTTGGTGCTTTTAAGGACAAGGAACGGCTGCCTGGGAGCAGGAATATTCCCGCTGGAATTCAATTATCCGACAATCAAACGATATTAAAATAACATTAAGGGATGGCAGAGAACAGGTCGGCTGTGCTGATGTCACCGAGCTCCAGCCTGGGGCTCTTGGCTCACTCACCCGGCAGCAGAACGAGGCAGAAGCCCTGAAAAAAATCCCACAAAAGAAAGGAAAAGAGYTTTTTTCTCAGTGAAAATCCTGGTTTTGGAGCTAATGGGACAAACCGAGGTGGCAGGGCCGGCCACGAGTTTGGCATTTCTGGGCTTTGCAAAGAAATCTTTAATTAAAACTCTTGTGCTTCTGGTGGTTTTGAGGAAAAGCAAACAGAGGAAGAGCTGAGCTGGCTGCAGCACCTGGAACATTCCCCTTTTCCCT
>NW_026624179.1:34525-36993 GCF_030028575.1 Malurus melanocephalus
CCCGGTTTCTTTTCAAGGCTGCAGCAAAATCCTTCCCAAAGCTCGGGATTTGGGATGGGGTTGTTCCTGGAGTGAGCCAGAAATCCCAGACACTGCTGTGCTCTGCTTTTCCTGACAAATCGCAAATGGAGAAAAATGGATAAAAAATGGGGAAAAAAGRAGAAAGAATGGAAAAAATAGGAGAAAAACTGGAGGAAAAAATGGGGAAAAAATGGGGCAAAATGGAGAAAGAATGGAGAAAAATGGAGAAAAAGTGGAGGAAAAAATAGGGAAAAAATGGGGCAAAATGGAGAAAAAATGGAGAAAAATGGAGAAGAAATGGAGAAAAAAATGGAGAAAAAAAATCAGCATTTCCACTAGGGAATATGCTGAGGAAAGGGATCAGAGAGAGGCTCCTCATGGCTCCCAGAGATTGATTTTGGGGTTTTTTTAGGTTTGGGGTGTTGTTGGCAGCAGGAAGTGCCTTCAGCCCTTGGTATCCCCACCGTGAATTGGGATTGTTCCCTTTGCTGCTGAGGAAGGAGCACCCGAGCGCTCTGTTCCTGATGGCAGTGAGTGAAGAGCAGAGCTGAGGGGGCCAAAATCCGTGTTTGGGGTGGGGTTTGTGTCCAGGGGCTCTCCAGGGTGCCTCGGGGGTTGCTGTTCCTCGTTTGGGTGGGGCTGCTCAGAAATTCCCGATCCGAGAAGGTTCTGGGTGCACAGACCCCTCTCCAGGCACTCCCTAAGGGATGTTCTCATCTCCAAAATTGCCAAAATTGCACTCCCAAATTGCCAGWTTTCCCCTCCCAGCTGTGCCCAGAGCAGCTGGGAAATGAAGTGAGCAACAATCCCATTATGGGGCGTTTCATTTTCTGGGATAAATATCCCATGGTCCTTACCAGGGACACCAAAATCTCCCAAAGCCTCACTGGTTCCTTCAATGAGAAAATTCCTGATTTATTTTGCTGGCAGAATGTGTTTCCTGTGGTGTTGGGATTCCATTCCTAATGGGAATCATGGGGGTTTGGGGTTCTGGTTTGGGGTCTGGTCTCCGGCTCCTGTCGAGTTTTGGATTTCTTTGGCAGCAATGCAAATATCAGCCTTTAGGACAGTGAAAAACAAGAGCTGGGGTTGTTCTGTGTCTCTGCACGACGCTGAGGGGGTTTGGAGCATCCCTGATCTCTCCCTGTCCATGGAGCAGCCCCTTCCCAACTGGAAAATCCCAACAGCCCCTTCCCAGTAAGAAAATCCTGACAGCTCCATTACAGCTGGAAAATCCCAACAACTCCTTCCCAGTTAGAAAATTCCAACAGCCCATTCCCAGTTAGAAGATCCCAGCAGGACCTTCCCAGCTGGAAAATCCCAACAACCCCTTCCCAGAAAACTCCAACAGTCCCTTTCCAGTTAGAAAATCCCAACAGGGCTTTCCCAGCTGGAAGATCCCAGCAGGAGCCTCCCAGGATTTCCCCCAGAACTGCTCCATCCATGTGGAAAAGCCTCCCCAGGTGGCTCCCCCAGCCCCTCCAGGGATGTTTCCCCTGAAGGGATTGGGATCCCACTGCTCCAGGAATTCCTGACACATTCCCACCTTTCCCTGTGTGAATCGTTTTTGGGGATTCTCGGGTGTTCCCGGGGCCTGAGAGGTCGATTTGGGGGATTTGGGGCATTTCTGGGAGTTTTTTGGCTTCACATGGAGATGAATCTCTCACAAAAAGGGTTCCAAGTTTTTTAAGGCACTGTGAATTAAAGCACGGAGCAAGTGAGGGAATGGAATGATTGTTAAATTGTGAGAAATAATCAAATTATTGGCTTTAATTGAGCTGTGGTGATCTCGTGGGGCAGTGGGAAAGCTCGGGAGTGCCAAGGGGTGCGAGCCTCATTCCTTCTTTTCCCAGTTAGGAATGGGGGATGCACTGGGAACAGTGGGAATGGCACAGACACGCTGCCCTTGGGTCGTGGGTGCTGATCCTGATGAAATTCCTGCTGGAAAAGGGATTTCCTGAGGGTATTTGGGGGTACCTGWGCTCCTTGGGGATGCAGGGCCAGGAGCTGCTGCTGCTCTGCCCAGGGAAACAGAGTTTGGGAAGTCCTGCTGGAGAAAAAATGGAAAAAAAAATGGGGTAAAAATGGAAAAAAAATGGGAGAAATTGAGAAAAACAGAGAAAAAATGGAGAAAATATGGAGAAAAAATGAAGGGAAAAGTGGAGAAAAATAGAGAAAAAATGGAGGAAAATAGGGAAAAATGGAGAAAAAATGGGGGGAAATGGAGAAGGAAATGGAGAAGAAAATGGAGAAAAAATGGAGAAAAATAGGGGGAAAATTGAGAAAAATGGAGAAAAAAGGGGAAAAAATTGAGAAAAAATGGAGAAAAATGGGGGAAAGTAGAGGAAAAAATGGAGAAAAAGTTGAGAAAAATGGAGAAAATATAGGGAAAAAATGGAGAAAAATAGAGGAAAAAAAGGAGAAAAAGTCAGCTTTTCCATTAAGGA
>NW_026624179.1:38196-38905 GCF_030028575.1 Malurus melanocephalus
CTACAACCCAAACCCCCGCCCTGGGCAGTGCCCGGTGCTGCTGTGCCCCCCGGCTTTGTGCCACGCTCCGACCCCAGCTCTGCCCCCACGCCGTGACCATCTGCCTCTCCCGGCGGGCTGGGGAGGGCTTTGCCGACCAGCAGAGCAGGAGAGCGGCTCCAGAATATTTTTTGGCCCTTCCTGGCACCATCTGTTTGGGACAGAGCCACAAAGCCGGGTTCAGGTGCCGGGGCAGCCTCCGGGGACGGGGGAGAGAAGAGCGCAGAGAAAATCACCCCGATTTACCGAGCTCGGGGACACCTGGGGACATGTCCGCCGCCTTCAGGTGACACCAGGCCGGCCGGGGATGTCGCTGGGGCTGGGAGCTGGCTCGGGTTGCCCGTGACAACCCGGGATGGAGCCAGGCACACACAGACACACGTGCGCGGGTTGCCATGGCAACCGGCCCCGAGTTTGGATGGATCCCGGGCTCCGTTCGGCGGCGATGGGAGCCGGGAGGGGAAGGGCTGTTGGAGTGTTCGTCCTCTCCAAAAAAATCAGAGCTCTGAATCGGGAATGATGGGCAAAAATTGTGGATTAATGAAGGAAAAGAGTCCCACAGGGCTCAGTGCTGTGCTGGTGTTTGGCAGCTTCCAAAGCACCTCTGTGGGGCTGGAATCCGGGAGGGAAAGGATTGAAATCCAGGAGGAAAAGGGCTGGCTTGGCGTTC
>NW_026624179.1:39966-52281 GCF_030028575.1 Malurus melanocephalus
AGCCCTCGGGGTGAGCCCAACCCCAGCCCAACCCCAGCCCCGGATCCATCCCGACCCTCGGGAGCCTCCCCGGGAGCCGCTCCGTGCGCTGGGAGAGGCCGAGGATCTCCCGGGGAGCTCTGGAGCTCTGCAGGACTGAGCTATTTCTGGAGCTGGAATGTGCGCGTCCCGCCTGGCTCGCTCCGAATGTTTTCCGAGTATTAAAAAGGACTAAAACAGAGCAGCCCCGAGCCGGACCCGGCTTTTCCATACCCTCCCTGTGCCGGGGCCGGCTTTTCCGTGCTTTTCCTATACCGGATCCGGCTTTTCCGTGCCTTCCCCGGGTCGGACCTTGTTTTTCCATACCCTCCCTGTGCCGGCTTTTCCGTGCCTTCCCTTTACCGGACCCGTTTTTTCCGTGCCTTCCCTTTACCGGACCCATTTTTTCCGTGCCTTCCCTTTACCGGACCCGGTTTTTCCGAGCCTTCCCTTTACCGGACCCGGTTTTTCCGTGCCTTGCCCGAGCCCGCACATGCAGCGCCGGCCGCCAGCAGGGTGGAGCAGGGGACAGGGGACAGTGGCTCTGTGCAGGCAGCGCGTGTCCTCCCAAATCTGGGGCAGAAAAACTCAGATTTGGGGAGGTTTGGCAGCCCTGATGAGCATGGGGGGTTGCACTGGGGGAGAGGAGAAGGAAGGAGCAGGGAGAGGGGAGCGGAGAGGGAAAGCACCACCCCAGCTGCAGCTGCTGTACCCCTGGCTCCAGAGCTTCTGTGGGAGCAGGGTCGGGAAAAACAGTTTGGATGGAGCTGTGGCCACACTGGAACAGGGGAGGGTGTCTCTGTCCATGGCTGGGGTGGGATGGGATCCATGGGGTGGGATGGGATGGGATCCATGGGATGGGGTGGGATGGCCCTTCTCACCCAAACTGGGTGGGATCCCAGTGTGATCAGCCAGTTTGGAGCCGTGGGGTGGATCCGGTGTCAGTGGTGGAGCCCGGGGTGTGTTGGGGCTTAGGGACCCAGGGTCAGCTGGAGAAGGCTCAGGGTTGGGCAGGACCCTTTTCCCCCGTGTCTGCTCAGGCCATTCCTAGAGATTCACCCCTTTCACAGAAATGTGAAGAAAAAGCCAAAATGTGAAGAAAAAGCCAAGAAGGTTCAGATCTGGAGGGAAAGGGCAAGCAGGGAAAATCCCTGAAGTGTGGACGGGAGGAAGGGTACAGTCCCTGGTTCGGGGGGGCTGGGGGTGTCTCTGGGATGTGATCACACCCGTTCCGAGCTGCCCCATCTCACCAACACCTCTCGTTTTCCACCCCAGGCTCCCTCTCCCCATGAACACCTGAGGCTCCTCCCCATCCCCCAGGATGGACCTGTAGCAGCTTTCCCGCAGGTAAGAGGCTCGGCCGTGGCCCCGGGGGCTGCTCCGGGGATTTGGGGGGGTGGGGGTTACAGGTTCTGTGCTAATTCGGGTCTCAGGGCTTTTGCTGCCTGGTTTTGTGATGGATTCTTTGCTTTCCATGGGGTTCCCGTGGCATTTGTGCCCCTCTGAGGGGACACAGCCACGGGGTTTTTGCAATTCCCAGAGCAGGCGTTGGTGACTGAGCATTAAAGAAAGTTTTGGGGGGTAAGGACCGACCCAGCCTTGGTTTTTCACTTCATTTCTGCTGCCAGAGTGCTCTGGGCTGGTTTGGAGGTTTGCAAACCCACACAGGGGTTCGCTTGCAGTGATTTCCCTGTCCCGTGGTTTGCAGGGTGAGGGGGGAGGTGGCAGCTCCTGCTGCTGGGATTTTCCTCCTGGCTCTTTTTCCAGCAGCTGAGAAATATCAAATATTCCCGAACAGCAGCTGCTGCTGGGTCTCTGCCCCCGTGGCTGAACTCAGGACCGGCAGTTCCCAAATCCCACCTCCCCTGCAGYTCTTCCCATCCCCAGAGATCTTCAGGAAGTGTCTTCATTCACTGGTGAAGTTTTGTCTCCCTTAGGGATGCTGTCTGTCCCACTCTGGGGAAGTTTTTGGGAATAAAATGCCGTTCATGGAGCCCAGTGCTGCTGGGCATTGCCCAGGGGCTCAATTCCAGGGCTGGTGCCGGTGTTGGGTGGATTTTAAGGACCAGGAATCACTGGGCTGATGTGAGACAGACAAGCACAGGCCTTGAGTGGAAAATGGGATTGGTTTTCCCTTCCTTTGGAGYTTTATCCCAGGGATACACATCCAGGCAGATCCACGGCCAGGGGCTTAAAAAAAAAAATAAACCAACAAAAAAACCAAAACAGAAACAAAAAACCCACCCAAACCAATAAATAATGAAAATTAATTCATAATTAAGAATTAAATAATATATAATGAAATAATTAAAAAAAAAAAAATTGTTTACCCAGGTAAAATGGGGCGGCCCAGGACGGGGCAGCGCAGCAGGGGAAGAGCAGAAAAGCTCCGGGGATGGGGTCGGCTGGGGGAGGTGGCGCTGCTGCTCCTGCAGAAGGCACAGCTTTTTTTGGGAAGGATTTGAGGGTGCTCGGGGCAGCCCCGGGAGCCTCTGGCCGARCGGCAGTGGAGGGGACGGGGCTGGGAGCGGCGGTGACAGCTCCGGGAGCGATCGCTCCCAATTACAGCCAATTCTCCCCGACCTCTCCTTCCCCGAGTGCTCCATGCACCGCCGGCCCGGGCTCCCCACCTCCCTCCCCGGCGGCAGYGGGACAATAAACGGAATAAATTCATCCTCTGTGTCGTCTGACCGCCCCGCACCCCCTCCCTCGCCGTCCTTTTTGGCAATCTGTCATTGCGATGGCTGGTGCGGGGCCAGGAGCCGAGCAAAAACTCCCCGGGCAGCTGGAGCGCGACACAATGGCTTTAAATGGGGTTTAAATTGGCTTTTCGGTGTTTGTAAACAGCCGCACTCGAGCGGGGGCCCCGCCCAGCAGCAGACGGAGCTGATGAGACGCTGCTGCGAGCGGAATTAATTACTCGGCGCGGGGATGCTGCGGGGAGGCAGCGGGAAATCGGGGAGCGTCCCCCGCGCCGCGGTCCCGGTCAGCTCGGTGATGCTGTCCCTGTCACCTCGGCGATATTGTCCCTGTCACCTCGGCGATATTGTCCCTGTCACCTCGGTGGTGCTGTCCTTGTCAGCTTGGAGATTCTGTCCCTATCAGCTCGGTGATGCTGTTCCGGTCACCTCGGTGTCGCTGTCCCTGTGAGCCCTGTGAGAGTGTCCCGGTCAGCCCGGCGATATTGTCCCTGTCACCTCGGCGATATTGTCCCTGTCAGCTCGGTGTTACTGTCCCTGTCATCTCGGTGATGGTGTCCCTGTCACCTCGGCGATATTGTCCCTGTCATCTCGGTGATGCTGTCCCTGTAACCTCAGTGATGCTGTCCCTGCCAGCTCGGTGTCGCTGTCCCTGTAACCTCGGCGATGCTGTCCCTGTCAGCTCGGTGATATTGTCCCTGTCACCTCAGTGATGTTGTCCCTGTCACCTCGGCGGTGCTGTCCCTGTCAGCTCGGTGATATTGTCCCTGTCAGCTCGCTGATGCTGTCCCTGTCACCTCGCTGATGCTGTCCCTGTCAGCCCTGTGATGCTGTCCCTGTCATCTCGGTGATGCTGTCCCTGTCACCTCGGCGATACTGTCCTTGTACCCCGAGCGGTGGCGGGGCGGGAGAGGAGCAGAGGCAGCGGGAAGGGTCTGAAGGGCGGCGGAGCGGCCGCGGCGCGGGGATGCTCTGCGAGGTGTCGGCTTCGTTCGGGAATCAGCTCTAGGGGAAGGAAAGCTTCTGGCCTGGCACAGCAGCCGCGTTCCTGCTGAATTCACACAGCTTGTCACTGGTGGGAAAAAGAAACAACAAACTCAACCAAACAAAAATAGTTCAGTGGTTTCTTTGCAACAGGGAAAAATAAATCCTTTTTCTGGGGAAGATCGGAGGAAGGAACAAGGAAGGGGCAAAAAGCTGTGCCTGGAGTACATGGATTGGATGATCCCAGCAGCCTGTTGGTCCTCACTCAGCAGTTTTGGGGAATAAATGCTGAATTTCCAGGGATGGGTTCCCGCTCTGCTGCTGAGGGCTGAGGGGGGCTGGCAGGATCTCACTGCTCCCACCCACCGGAGCTCTTCCAGGGGAAATCAGGGAAGGGGAAACTCGGAGGGCTTTGAATGAACCCCTTTGGCGTGAGCTGCCCGGGCTGAGCCGGTCCTGGAGGGGCTGAGCCGGTCCTGGAGGGGCTGAGCCGGCCCTGGAGGGGCTGAGCCGACCCTGGAGGGGCTGAGCCGGCCCTGGAGGCGCTGAGCCGGCCCTGGAGGCGCTGAGCCGGCCCTGCTGCTCCTCTCCGGGGTCGCGGCAGCCGCTCCCCGCCCTTGGCACCCGGGGATTGCAGGAATTGGCACCGTGGTTGGGAATGGGATCTCATTAATTAATGCAGGACATGCTGGGATTAAGTTTTATTAAAGCCTGGAATGAGAGCAGAGGGGATGAAATGTGAGCAAAGGTTGGGCGGGGGAAGGAGGGGGCGGTGCCTGCCAGCCCTGGTGGGCACCGAGGGRTGCTCGGGTTATCCACAGGAGGGAATCACAGGTGATGGGTTCGGGAATCCCAGAACAGGATCACAGAACATCCAGAGTGGGAAAGGACCCCAAGGATCATGGATCCACCCCAGCCCTGCCCAGACCCCACAAACCCCACCCTGTGCATCCCTGGCAGCGCTGTCCCAACGCTCCTGGAGCTCTGGCAGCCTCGGGGCCGGGACCATTCCCTGGGGAGCCTGGGCAGTGCCAGCACCCTCTGGGGACAGAAGAACCTTTCCCTGCTCTCCAGCCTGAGCCTGCCCTGGCCCAGCTCCAGCCCTTCCCTGTCCCTGTCCCAGGGATCGGAGCTGCCCCTCGGGAGGAGCCGCAGATCCCGATCCCCCCTCACTGCAGCCGGAGAAGTTCTGCTCTCCTCATCCATTTCCTCTGGAGTTTCACACGCACTGACCCCTCCCTCTCTCCTGCGAGCCGGACACTCCCGGTCATGGATTCCCCGATCCCATTTGGGGTGGAAATGGAGCTTCTTTTCTTGTCCCCCGATTCTTTGCCGATACCAGCGCCGTGCTCCATCCAGCCCCGCCTCTTTCTCCCTGATCAGGGATGTCAGCTCCGTATTTACCGCCTCTGAAACGATTTGGKCTCTGCTGGGCTGGAAATTCAACTCAGCCCCTGCTCCCTCGTTGCACTCTGGGCTCTTCCTCTGCTCCCAGGAGCTTCTTGGATGTGTTGGCACCACTTAACACAGCTGTGATGTTCCATAATTCCAACAAATATTCCAACTTCCAATAAAATTCCGGGGAATAATYGAGTTTTTGGGATCAGTGGGGATGTGGGGTGTGGGCAAACCCCCCAGCTCTCCAGCAAGGGGTGCAGCACGGGACCTGGCTGTTATTTTTTTTTGGGAATGCTGTTTTGCCTGCCAGATCGCCAGCATCCCACAGGAGCTGTCTTCCGTCCTGACAGCTCAGGGAATATTCTCCGTGCTAATTTTAGCTCTCCCTCTGAGGTGGAGGTTTGGGCACCGTCAATGCCTTATTCATAAACCCACAAACACCGTGAAAAAAAGCGGGAGGGGAGGAGGAGGGGGCAGGGAAGGTCCCACCCTGAACGTGTCTGAGCCGCCAGCAGCTGCGATTTCGGGCTTGCAGGGAGAACAAGCCAAGGCTGTTCCTGGAGCAGCCAGGAAGGGGCTGGGTGTTTATATTTAGGGCCCCGGTGGTGTGGGCAGTGGGGCAGGTGGCACATGAAAACCCTGTTGGGATAGGGCCCTGTTTTTCCTGGACTGGTCTTAGCTCTGTGTGAAAGCTCAGAAAATTTCCCGGGGCTGGATTTTGGAGCTTTGGGGTGGTGTTTGGTGTTTAACCTCCGGGGTTTCTCCCAGATGCCTTTTTTACAGAGTTTTGCCCAGAACAGGCATTTTTAGAACAGATTGGCATTTCTTCCGTGTGGAGTCTGTGGGGTGGTGGGATTCGGGATCATCCTTCAGTTCTCACTGGAAATGAGCAGGGAGGATGGCCCCTTCTCAGCAGGGAGCGGGAAGGGCGGGGGGGTGGTCCCGGATCTTGGTGCTGCAGTTCTGACTTGCCTGGGTGACCTGGGACCTTCACCTGGGACCTGCACCTGTGACCAACATCTGTGACCTTCACCTGTAACTGTCACCTCTGCTTTGACCATCATCCATGACCATCACCCATGACTATCACCTGTGATCTTCACCTCTGAATTTCACCTGTGACCATCAGCTGTGACCTTTGCCTCTGCTCTGACCATCACTCATGACCTCCACTCTGCTCTGTCACCTTTTCCCCCCTGAACCACATCCTCCCATGGATGTGGCACTAGGGGACACCACTGAGTGCTGCTGGGCCGATGGCTGGGCTGGATCCTTTCCAGCCTTGATGACCCCGGGACTCCCTGGGCTCTGTCTGAAGGAGGTCCCAGCTTTCCTCTCTCACCCCGTGGCTCCAGCAGCTGCAAGAATGGCACCAATTCTCACCTGGACACATCTGAATTGTGATGGTTTTTGCTTGGCAGGAGCTGGAGAGGACAAAAGAGGNACAAATATTCCAACTTCCAATAAAATTCCGGGGAATAATTGAGTTTTTGGGATCAGTGGGGATGTGGGGTGTGGGCAAACCCCCCAGCTCTCCAGCAAGGGGTGCAGCACGGGACCTGGCTGTTATTTTTTTTTGGGAATGCTGTTTTGCCTGCCAGATCGCCAGCATCCCACAGGAGCTGTCTTCCGTCCTGACAGCTCAGGGAATATTCTCCGTGCTAATTTTAGCTCTCCCTCTGAGGTGGAGGTTTGGGCACCGTCAATGCCTTATTCATAAACCCACAAACACCGTGAAAAAAAGCGGGAGGGGAGGAGGAGGGGGCAGGGAAGGTCCCACCCTGAACGTGTCTGAGCCGCCAGCAGCTGCGATTTCGGGCTTGCAGGGAGAACAAGCCAAGGCTGTTCCTGGAGCAGCCAGGAAGGGGCTGGGTGTTTATATTTAGGGCCCCGGTGGTGTGGGCAGTGGGGCAGGTGGCACATGAAAACCCTGTTGGGATAGGGCCCTGTTTTTCCTGGACTGGTCTTAGCTCTGTGTGAAAGCTCAGAAAATTTCCCGGGGCTGGATTTTGGAGCTTTGGGGTGGTGTTTGGTGTTTAACCTCCGGGGTTTCTCCCAGATGCCTTTTTTACAGAGTTTTGCCCAGAACAGGCATTTTTAGAACAGATTGGCATTTCTTCCGTGTGGAGTCTGTGGGGTGGTGGGATTCGGGATCATCCTTCAGTTCTCACTGGAAATGAGCAGGGAGGATGGCCCCTTCTCAGCAGGGAGCGGGAAGGGGGGGGGGTGGTCCCGGATCTTGGTGCTGCAGTTCTGACTTGCCTGGGTGACCTGTGACCATCACCTGTAACTGTCACCTCTGCTCTGACCATCACCCATGACCATCACCCATGACTATCACCTGTGACTTCCACCTGTGACCTCCACCTGTGACCTCCACCTCTGCTCTGTCATCTTTTCCCCCCTGAACCACGTCCTCCTGTAGATGTGGCACTTGGGGACACCACTGAGTGCTGCTGGGCCGATGGCTGGGCTGGATCCTTTCCAGCCTTGATGACCCCGGGACTCCCTGGGCTCTGTCTGAAGGAGGTCCCAGCTTTCCTCTCTCACCCCGTGGCTCCAGCAGCTGCAAGAATGGCACCAATTCTCACCTGGACACATCTGAATTGTGATGGTTTTTGCTTGGCAGGAGCTGGAGAGGACAAAAGAGGAGTTTGGGGCCTTGGCTGGTGGAGCTGGGCCGTGCCTGCTGCAGGGTCCTGGTGGGGATGCAGTGGTGGCTCTGCAGCCTGGCTGGGGTTGGTTTTACAGAGGGAGCAGCAGTGGCTCTGGAGAAGCAGGAATTGCTCCAAAATGTGGATTTTGTGTGGCTCTGAGGCGGGGCTGCACAGAGAAGGTGCTGAAGTTCTCCCCTGGTTTTCARGAAGTGGAAATTTGCTCCAGGCATGGCCATCACTCCACTTCATCCTTGTGCCACCTCCCAGGAATTGCTCCCTGCTCATGAGGAATTCTGTTAATTCCCTTAATTTCATTTCCACAGGGAATCCAGAGGCTCGGTTGGGAGCTGCCAACATCCTAGGGCTGAGGAGGGCTGCAAAAATCAGAGTGGAGCTCCCAAAATCCCTTCTCTTGGTGACCCAGAGGGTGCCCGGGCTCTGAGGTCCAGTCACAGAGATTAAATTAGAAAGGTGTGGATGGTTTTTTGCATTTAGGGTTTTGAATTGATTTAACTTGAGTTTATGAAACTCCTGCTTAGATGGACTGAAACTGCAGGCAGCTGTGAGGGAACAAGGCTGGGATTTTGTCAGATGGAGCCCCAGGAGAGACAAAAAGTGGAGTTTGAATTAATTCTGTGTGGCTGTAACGAACGGTGGCAGGTCGTGTTGCTGGGAGAGGGGGTAGAAAATGCGAACTGCAGGTTCTGTTTGGAATATTTCTGGGYGTGTTTGGGTTCTTTGCTGTGGCAACCGGGGTTGTTATTTTTAGAATTCCTCCCGAGATGCTCCTCCAGGCCTYCCCGCGCTGCTCGGGAACAGAGCTGTCCCAGGGGGTTCCAAGCCAAAATGAGCACGGATTCAGAAAAATTCCCAAGGATTTTGGTCCAAACGGAGCAGATCCTGTATGGGATCCTTCTGGCTGTGTGTTCTGCCTGGACTCAGCTCTGGGCRTTCCCAAATTCTGGCTTTGAGGTGTGGAAGGGCTCTCTTTCCCTTTGGGAACCCCTGATTGTGGAATGGAAGCAGTGATATCACCCTGTTACGACAGCTTGGCTGAGCAGTCCCACGGAGTAAATCCCAACATAAAGAATCCCCAAATAATCCCAAAATAATAATTAAAAAAAATCACAGAATAATACCCCACAAAAAATAAAAAAAAATCCTAAAATCATCCAAAAATCATCCCAAAATAATCCCAAAATCATTCCAACATCATTCCAAAGAATCCCAAAACCATCCCAAAATCCACGGTGGCATTTGCCACCCCAGTGTTCCTGGCCCTGAGCCAGCCCACCCCAGATCAGCTCCACGTTTTCCTGGGAGCTCCATTGGGGAAGGGAGCACGGGGTGAGTTGGGATTTTGGGGTGCAGTTCTATGGCAAAATTTGTTCATGGGATCCTGGAATGGTTTGGGTTGGGAGGGAACTGAAATCCTGGAATGGTTTGGGTTGGGAGGGAACTGAAATCCTGGAATGGTTTGGGTTGGGAGGGAACTGAAATCCTCTCTCATCCCAGGCTGCTCCGAGCACCTCCAGCCTGGCCTTGGAYRCRTCCAGGGATGGAGGAACCTCAGCCTGATGAGAACATTTGGATGTTCTGGCTCAGGGGGAGAGGCTGGGAGAGACACAAACCCCATCCCTGAGCCCGTCCTTGGCTGGGCTCAAACCCTACAGAGGTGTTCACCCCACAAACGCCCCAGTCACGGCCCTGGTGGCCCCATGTCCCCTCTGTCACCTGCTGGCACCTCTCCAYGAGGACATTATTCCCCAATATCCAACCTGAGCCTCTCCCAGCACAACCTGAGGCTGTTTCCTCTCATTCTGAGGTTAAAAATTGTTCATTTTTCCACTCCTAACTCTGGACAGGGTCCATCCCATAATGCGGGTGACCACARCCATATTTTTTCTGATTCAATTTTTCTCGGTTTATTTTAAAGATTTTGCTGAATTTTGGACTTTGCACCGAGTATTTCTGAGCCAACAGGGTTTGTTTAGGGCTGGCTTTTGCTGCAGGAACTGGTTTTATCCCATTTCTCCCGTTATTATCTGGTGGCTGCACATTCCCACCCTCCAAAAAATCCTACAAATTCAGAGAGGCTGCACTGAGAACATTTCCTTACACATCAAAGACCCGAAATCCTCACTTTGCAAATGTAAAAGAAAAKAATTTAAATGATTCCTAAAGATAAAATTACATTTTTTGCCTGAATTATATGTTTTTTTYCCCATTTTCTGGTGTTTTTAGGMTGCTCTCCCTCAGGTTTCCCTCCAAAAATTCTGTTTTAGTGGCCAAAACAGCCCCTGGTCCCCTCTCCAGGTCTCGGAGTGTTCGTTAATTAATGAAAAACTCATCAGGGACTTTGGTGAGAGGACACAGCCCAGGGAGAAAATTATTTGGGTTTTTTCTTCGTGCTAATTCTGACTTGAAAGAGGGAAGCCGAGCTGACAAAATTTCTTTAGGGAGAAGCAGAAGGGAGGGAATTTAATTTAATTTAATTTAGTTTAATTAATGCAAAGAGCAGCAAAAGCTTCTGGTGGAACTCTGGTCATGGGAGGCAGCTTTAGGGTCTTTTCAGGCAGTTTTAAGGTGTTTCAGGCCATTTTAGGGTGATTTCAGGTGTTTGTAGGGTGATTCCAGGCACTTTCAGGATGTTTTCAGGCAGTTTTAGGGTGTATTTAGTCAATTTTAGGATATTTTTAAGACAAATTTTTGGTGTTTCTAGGCAGTCTTAGGGTGTTTTTAATGCAGTTTTATGGTGTTTTGAGGCAGTTTTGGGGTACTTTGGGGTATTTTCGGGCAGTTTTGGCAGTTTTAGGATGTTTTAGGGTGTTTTAGGCTGTTTTAGGGAATCCCTCAGGGTTTTGTCCTGTGAAGAAGTCAGAACCAGCATTCCCAGCTCCCCCCATCCCATGGTGCAGCCCTATTTCCAATTTCCCATTTGGGTTTTGGGGTGAATCCAGTCACAGAGATCATTTATTTGATGTTTTCTGTGTCATTTATTATTTCCCTTCTTCCCGGGCAATTCCTGTCATGGGAAGTGTCCTTTGGCTCGAGGGGCTGGGAAGGGAAAAGGGGGGGAAAGGGGGAAAAAAAAAGGAAAAGAAAGGAAAGGAAAGGAAAGGAAAGGAAAGGAAAGGAAAGGAAAGGAAAGGAAAGGAAAGGAAAGGAAAGGAAAGGAAAGGAAAGGAAAGGAAAGGAAAGGAAAGGAAAGGAAAGGAAAGGAAAGGAAAGGGAGCTGCTCGGGTTGCACAAACCCCATAAAAGCAGGGTCTGGTGGTGTTTGGGGTGAAACAGGCATCACCTGAGGCCATCGGTCGCTGCAGGTGAAACCCCAGGAGTGCAGCTGAAATCCCGGGAGACAGCAGAGGAGCTGGGTGTCCCCTGTCCCCTGTCAGGAGCTGGGTGCCCCGTCCCTGTCCCCTGTCCTTGCTCCTGTCCCCTGTCCCTCTCTCCTGTCCCTATCCCCATGCCCTGTCCTCTGTCCCTGTCCCCTGTCCCTCTCTCTGCCCCTGTACCCAGCAGGAGTTGGGTGTCCCTGTCCTTGCCCCTGTCCCCGTCCCCTGTCCCCCATCCCTGTCCCAATCCCAGTCCCCTGTCCCCTGTCCCTGTCCCCAGTGAGCCCAGCCAGCCCGGCTCTCCCAAATTCCTGATTTCCCAAATTCCGCCGGCCCTGTTCCCGACCCCTCTCTCGCTCTCCGGGATGGCTCTGACTCGGCTGCAGCCCCCACTGCCACCATCTCATTTGACAAATGTCAATCCCGAAGGGAAAAAAAAAAATAATTCCAGCGATTTCTCTGAGACAGAGTTTCAGATTGAGYGTGGAGCAGATGCTCTGGCTAAAATTAGCACAGCGATTCCTCGTGCTGCTGCTTCCCAGGCCTTTAACGGGAGCCTTGGAATATCAACCCRACCTTGGGGGGATTTGTTGGATAATTGGGAATTCTCCTGCACGGGTTTGGAAGGTTTAACGAGCACGGGGACCTTTGGGATTAAGGAATTTTGTGGGTGTGGAAAGTGGGACTCAGAAATCCTGGGCTGCCTCGGGATCCAGGGGATGGAGGGTCCTGGGAGCCAAATTAGCACTGCCCTTAATTAAGGGTTTCAATTAAGGTTTTAATTAAGGTTTTAATTCAGGTTTTAATTCAGGTTTTAATTCAGGTTTTAAACCCTTTGCTTGCCTGATTGCTGGTGGATGGCTGGAAAGGGGCTTGGGCTTCCGGGGCCAAAATATTCCCAATAAACAGCGACCAGGAAAGGGCCTGGAGGGGTTTGGTGAGCAGGGGGAGCTCGGGGAGAGCCCGAGCCTGGAGCCCCCCAAGGTTCCCGTGTCACGTTCAGGGACTGACGGCTCAGGATGTAAAATGGATCTGGTGGATCCACAGGTTCCTGCTGCTCCAGAATTCCCGGGGAGGGAGGGATGAGGTGTGAAGAACATTCCCTGTCCYCTCCTYRGTGGGGAGWGGGAATGTTCAGATTTGAGGCATTAGGGATTTCAAATGGGGGGTAGGGGGAATCATTGTAAAATCATAGAATGGTTTGGGGTAGGAAGGACCTTAAAG